>NC_054382.1:82333214-82633214 GCF_017654675.1 Xenopus laevis | reverse complement strand
AAAATGATCAATGTGAAGTTGCAGAGCCTTAGGCGTTTGAGGGAGAAGAGGTCTTTTGAACACTACTACCTAAGTACTTGAATCCTTATTGGAGTCTCATTATTATATTAGGCTAATATATGTGTATATGTTAAAATAAAGAGCTAAAACCTATTAATGCTGAAAAAAACACAGACAAGTCTGCAGCTGTTACAGTAATTTATGCTGTTATAAAAATGTTTTTCACACATATATATAGATATATGTAGCTGTATAGAAAAAAGAAGAACACTGTTTTTACAAAACTGATTATTTTTATCTGTTCCTATTAAAATGCAATAGGGACACATTTGGGAAATATTTATTTAGTGCTTTTATATGGTCAGATATATTTTAATAGTCAGTAAAATATATTTAGCTAAGCCATATTACAAATCCTATTAACATTGGAACTCTGCACTGCTCCCCTTCATCAGTTTGTTGTTGCTTTTTATGTTTTTGTTGTATTTTTTAAATGTATATTTGATGGACTATATAATCTTGATTCTTGTATTACTTTAAATATTAATTTAATTATAAACTGTTCTGTTAATAGACACAAAAACAAAAACTGACATAAATTAAAGAAATCTCATTTGTAATTTAAAACTTAATATTATTGTGTTGTATTGGATGTTACAGAAATCTTTGTCAAATGTAACATAATAATGCAGTCCATACAGATACAGACTCTACTACAAGTACTAGAAATCTATGTCAAATGATAGCTGTCATAGAATTCTGGGCTTTGATGTAGCACCAAATTATCGTAATATAGGTTTGCTTTGGAAAAATAGGGGCAAATTTACTAAAGGGTGAATTTTTGCCTGCAAAGGCTTTGCCACACTTTGCGCCACTTCGCCAGGCGCAATTTCGCTATCACTGCGCTAATTCACTAAAATGCGAAGTTGCATCTCAGAAGCCGAATGCTGGCAAAGTTTAATTCAACAGTGCAAGCATTTCATAGTGAACTATCACTAACATTCGTTTCTGTCTAGCAAAACTTCGTTAGTACACTTGCAATGAGGTCAATTTGAATAGGGCGTGTACATATAGATCATATACATGTCTTTATAAGAGATGTTGGTGCAAATGCTTGAAGTGCCTACTAATTATTAAAAATGTCCAAGGAAGTAAAATAAAGACAAAAGAGATCCTCTAATGCAGGGATCCCCAACCTTTTGAGCCCGTGAGCAACATTCTGAAGAAAAAGGAGTTGGGGAGCAACACTAGCATGAAAAAAGTACCTGGGGTGCCAAATAAGAGCTGTGATTGGCCATTTTTAGCCCCTATTTGGATTGTCAACCTACATTGAGGCTCTGTTTGGCAGTGCACCTGGTTTTTATACAACCAAAACTTGTCTCCAAGCCTGGAATTCATAAATAAGCTCCTGCTTTGAGGCCACTGGGAGCAACATCCAAAGGGTTGGAGAGCAACATGTTGCTCACAATCTACTGGTTGGGGATCACTGCTCTAATGCCCTAGACATGAGCCCACCCTAAAACAAATGTGACATGCCCCTCAAATGGTAAAAAGAGGTTAAAACAAAAATTTGCAATAGTTACAACTTTTAAAGACAATCCCGCTTTAAAATATGAAACAGCATTTTTTACAATTTGAATACATTTTTGGCATACAGGATATGATGTCACTGACATTGATTGAGGAGGAAGTAACTTCAACTTATCAGTTCGCCAGATCTAAGCTGGCAAAGGAAACTCTGGCGAAAAAGGTAACATTATGTAAAATTCGCACTTTAGTGAATTTGCAGAGTAACAAATATTTGCCTGAGCAAATCTGCCAAACCAAATCCAAACCATAAGGATTTACTTGCCGGCTATATGCAACCCACCAAGGGAACCCTGAAATTATTGACGGATTCAGGTTTCAGGTTTCAAGGTCCCCTTACATCAATGTGTGCACTTACATGTAATGCATCAGAGCAGGTTATTGAAGAAATGTGCATTGGCACAAGTATCATCCATTTATGAATGCCAACAGTACATACTCACTTTTGCATCATTTTGTGGACTTTGCACATAACACTCTTGAGGTTTAATAGACACATCCTGGTCAGAAGTATCTTTAAGAACAGAGTCAGGGAACAATAGTCCAAAAATATAGATATATAACCTAAAGAAATTAAAGGGATACTGTCATGGGAAAAAAATTTTTTTTCAAAATGAATCAGTTAATAGTGCTGCTCCAGCAGAATTCTGCACTGAAATCCATTTCTCAAAAGAGCAAACAGTTTTTTTTATATTCAATTTTAAAATCTGACATGGGGCTAGACATATTGTCAATTTCCCAGCTACTCCAAGTCATGTGACTTGTGCTCTGATAAACTTCAATCACTCTTTACTGCTGTACTGCAAGTTGGAGGGATATCACCCTCCTCCCTTTCATCAGCAGCCTAAAAACAGAACAATGGGAAGGTAACTAGTGATGGGTGAATTTATTCGCCAGGCGCGAATTCGCGGCGAATTTGCCCGATTCGCGCCGAGCGAATAAATTCGCAAAACGCCCGCAAAAATTCGCGGCAAAAATTCGCCGGCGTCAAAATTTTTTTTCGGCGTCGGAAAAAAAACGGGCGCCGGCGTCAAGAACGAGACGCCGGCGCCGTTTCGCGAATTTTTCGCCGTTTCGCGAATTTCGCGCGAAATTCGCGAATTTTTCGGCGAAGCGAAACGGCGCAAATTCGCCCATCAATAAAGGTAACCAGATAACAGCTCCCTAACACAAGATAACAGCTGCCTGGTAGCTCTAAGAACAACACTCAATAGTAAAAACCCATGTCCCACTGAGACACATTCAGTTACATTGAGAAGGAAAAACAGCAGCCTGCCAGAAAGCATTTCTCTCCTGAAGTGCAGGCACAAGTCACATGACCAGGGGCAGCTGGGAAATTGACAATATGTCTAGCCCCATGTCAGATTTCAAAATTGAATATAAAAAAATCTGTTTGCTCTTTTGAGAAATGGATTTCAGTGCAGAATTCTGCTGGAGCAGCACTATTAACTGATTCATTTTGAATATAAATTTTTCCCATGACAGGATCCCTTAAAAATATTGGAAGGAATGTGGTTTGCCAGGTTTGACTGGCACGGAGCCAATCCGAAAACTGTGGGCACAGACATGTGTTCTTTACAAACAGCCACTTTGTCAGGAATACAACTACAGAAATTCTGTGTGTGGTAAATTTGTCAAAGGTCTTGCTTTATGAAATGCGATCTTACCGGTCCTGCCTATTTAAATCATCATTATTTCTGTAACAACGGGGCCTAATAAGATACTTAATATAATTATCATTTAATAATCTTTACTGTGCATGCCACTGACTGTGCAAAGCAAAATGCTGCAAAGGGCTGATCAAAAAGAACCGGGTGCTAGGGAATTTTGCATCTTAAATTATTCTTTCACAGAACCATTTAATCATGCTCTTAGATTCCGTAGCATCAGTTCCTTCCCTTAATGCTAAATATTGCGGCTCTAATAATAAAATGGATAGCATGTACTAAAAGAGATTATTCCAAAATCTCAACATGAATACAAAAGAGTCAATTTGAATCCATCTGGGCAGATATAATCTGACCCATTTTGATAATAGCTCTGAATGAGAGTAATAGAAATACTTTTTTGGCATGCACATTTTACAGATTATCTCCCTATGGTGGCCAGGGGCAGGGTTCCAAATATATTTTTGCTAGATGTAATTTGTATTATAATGAAAAGGATTAATAAAAAGCACAAATAGAGAAATGGAAATACAAAGGCAGCATTATCATGGCTCCTCAGTTATTTAATGGATTGCATTCATGTCCATTTTGCCATTTTAGGGAAAGCATAAGTGACCTGTTCATTAATATGGAAACTGCAGATAATGCTATCTATATTTTTGCTAAACTGTTTCACAAGTTTTGAAACTCAATACTGGCAGCAGAACTGTAGCAGAATGCCTTTGTTCAAATGATATTTATTTCTTATAAATAAACTGCTGTATACTTTCCTCTAGTCTAATGTGCATCATTTCATCCGCATGAGATAAGTAAGTACCAGGAATACAACAGCACACACAACAATAGCATCACTGAAGGCAGATTGAAAGTTTTTATTGCTCAAATCCTTTTTTTCATAGGAATACAAATACCACTTTTGTCTTTTTATCAATACGTTTATAGCTACAGATGCAGCCACTTTGGTTTGTCTGTTTGACACAGAATAACTAAACACAGATATCCCATTTATCTCATTTAACACAGAAAACTGCGTCACAACATCCCATCTAATTAAAGCATTCACCATTGTTCACAATGGTGCTTTGGTATGCTAATGGAAAGGAGTTAACTCATTAAATGAGTTAAGATGACTTTAGATAACGCAGTTTCTTCAATTAACCCTGAGTCATGACGCATTTATCTCACAAATCCAAGTGGCTTCATCTGTATGTCTTAGCACTTGCCAAATAGTCCATCTGCTACAGGAAAACAAGCAGCACAATCTGCTTTTCACTTTCGACTCTAAGAACATTGGCAGAGCCTCAGTTCATGCACCACAGCAATAATATTGTACAATGACTGACTATTCAACAGCCAATCACAGATGCAGACTGACACATTTTCCCAGCGATTAGAAGATAAGTTTGCCTGGAGACCTCCAATAATGCAATAGAAATGTAAACATGAATGAGTTCATCTTTCGGATTTGGAGAAACATTGGCCAGTGGTTTAAAACTTTAAGCAGTCTTAGTTCATGCTCATACAAATACAGTAATACTAAATACTCCATATTATGGAAAATTCTATTGAAAGATTATTTCACTGGCCAGCAAATGCCCAAAATACAAAGTGGTCTCATGCAATGGAAACGCTAAGCAATTTTAAATTATGAAGTTATTTTAGATTTTCAATGGTTTTAAAGTTATTTGTAAAAGTAATTGCTACTGAAAGAAGTATCCGTCTGTACCTTGCTATTATCTGCACTGGCGTTCAGCTGATAGCATACGTATGAGGAAGCTTTAGAAAAGAATAAGCTAGTCAGTACTAGTACAGGTATGGGACCTGTTATCCAGAATGCTTGGGACCTGGGGCTTTTCCGGATAATGGATCTTTCCGTAATTTGGATCAGAAAAAGATCTTTCAATCTAAAAATTTTAGTAACCTTCGTAAACACATGAGATTTTATCTCAAAAACTGTAAAATACTCATTATAACATTATTTCACTTGTTTTAACTGGATAAATCAGGAGATTATAGACACTTCAGTGGTTATTTACGAAAATCCAAAAATTTCTCATATTTTTCTTTGACCAAACTCCCATCCACAGTTTTACCATATTTATCAATAAATTAACTCAAAAAAATCTGTGGGAATAAACTTGATAATATCAGGTAAAAAATTTGAATCATACCATTTTTTTTAAAATTTGATGCCTGAAAACTCAACCACAAATTCTTCAGATTATGGTGGGAAACCAAGCTCAGATCATGATATCTTCCAATTTTAAAAGAGACATCCGCCAATTGGCTTCTACATGACCTCAGCAGGTTTGAGATTTTGTTATTTGGACTTTTAGCAGCCTGGGGGTTTAGTAAATTATGAGAAATTCGAGTTTTTTGTGGTTTTTCACCTTTAAAACACCGGCCAGAAAAAAATCAGACTTTGATAAAAAAACCCGCAAATATTGCACAAATTAATTCAAACAAATTAAATCCAGTATGAGGGCACTGAGGTTGTCCAGCAAAAGGCTCTGATAGCTCTGCAGAAAAACAAAACTCGCAACACATGTGCAAATGTTTTTTTACTCCCAATGCAGTGTTATTATTGTGTATTTATAAACCACCAACATGTTTCACAGCATTGTATAGAGTCCAAAAGGTTTTTATGTTTTTACTGAGACAAAAGGTGTAAGAATGGGCAAGATGAGAAATCAGCAAGGTGAGAGATGTGGAATTGACTATTGCATTTAGCAGTACAGGTATAGGATCCCTTATCCGAAAACCCGATATCCAGAAAGCTCCGAATTACGGAATGGCTGTCTCCCATTATGGCTGTCTCCCATTATCCAAATAATCCAAATTTTTAAAAACAATTTCCTTTTTCTCTGTAATAATAAAACAGCAGCTTGTACTTGATCCCAACTAAGATATAATTAATCCTTATTGGAAGCAAAACCAGCCTATTGGGTTTATTTAATGTTTAAATTAATTTCTAGTAGTCATAGGGCATGAAGACCCAAATTACGGAAAGATCCATTATCCCGAAAACCCCAGGTCCCGAGCATTCTGGATAACAGGTCCCATACCTGTATTTAGTACATGCTGAAGCAATGCTAAAATAGATTAGGGTAAAATACACTAAAGAAATGTGTTTTAAGAAATCACTGGGACACTGGGAGAAAGTTGGCCAGAATATGGAAGAGAATTCCAGAGAAAGTGGAAGTCTTCAATGTGATTGTGTGAGAAGGTGAGAGAGAGGAGTTGGGGAAAAAATAGTGATTTATTTCAACGTTTCGCTCTTCTACTTAGGCTGTCATCAACATGTGAGTCACCACACAATACTACTACTTTTAAAGTGAGAGAAATTGCGCCAAACAAGCTAGTACGACGTCATCAATTCGTGACACCTTCAAATTGAAGGTAGTGAAAGTGTGAAGAGTTCACAATCCAATTTATATGCGTACCTTGCAATCTTTTTACAACTGCTGTCAGTGGTTGGTTTCAACTGACTCCCATCCTTTATATAAAGTACAGTGTTACAACATTACTAATGTATTAATACAGAATAATAAAAGTGTGGTTTCTACTTCTGTCGCCGCTTTTGTATGGAAAAATATAATTAGTACACATCAGGTATTTCAATAAATTGATTGATGTGATAGAACGCCTCTAATATACTTAACTCCGTTATGAATTAAATTCTGCTTTGGTCTTGGCATTAACATTTCATTTGATTTCATTATAGAGAGATCATCACAGTATGGCAAGTCAAAGCTTTATATGTACATTTTTTCTGAACCTTACAGTGGCAGCTTTTACAGTATTATGCAGCGTAGTTGCTGGAACTGTCAAAACACAAAGCAGTTTAATCTCACCTTCTCAGTGACCGCATTATGACTCATTTAATGAGCAAGCAACACACTTGATGACATGCGATGGATGAAAACGGTGGGTGGCATTTTAAATCATGCAGTGACCTTCAACAGGTATTTGAAATGTTCCAGTTAGTTCGTTTTTCACATATTTTCTCAAATATATGCTATTCTTTTAATATTCTTTTATTAATATTCTTTTAATATTAGTTATTGTAAGGAAAATGCAAACAATTCTCCTATTATGTGCATTTCATATAGGTTTGTGACCAGCAAAAATATAAACCAGCGAACCCACCAGCAGAAAAAAAGCTTGTGCCTAACATATTGTAGATTGTACCAGTGTGCAGTTAATAGAATAAGCCTTACTGGAACATTTGCATTCTGTTGCTCTCTGTTGTCTTCCTTCAATGTAGTAGGTCACTGTACTCTGTTTCTGCCTCAAAATGACATCCTTTTGTTTGTTTTTTAACTGTTTTCAAACTCTTTTTGCCACTTTCTATACTATAATTCCAACTGTGACCTTAGCAACAAGTGACCATATTGATTGTGACAGTAGATCACTTGTTTATCATTGGCTGAGCTTTCAAAGTAGCAACTTCCTTTTAATATATAACATGCCTTATGGACAGGCCCAGATTTGTGGCGAGGCCACAACGGCCCAGGCCTAGGGCGGCTGCCAAGCCGCGTCAAAATTAGCTATTAGCACTGGAGACGCACATCCGTCTCCAGTGCTTTACCCAACTAAGAAGCCTTGAGCGCACCACACAGAGAAAGGAGAGGGCGTCTGGCAGGGAGAAGCAGAAGGGACTGGCAGCGACTGACGGGGGAAGGGGAGGAGAGAGGACAGCGCCTGGCAGGGGGAACGGGACTTCGCCTGCAAGGGGAGGGGACAGTTGACAGGTGGACAAACCGGAAGGGATGGGGACATCGGAGGGGGAGTCAAAACCAGAAGGGGAGAGGGGGGGAAGAGCAGAGCGGGCCTAGGGGCTGCCGGTTTGTAAATCCAGGCCTGCTTATGGAAACAGTAGTATTTCAGCAGTGACATAAAGTTTATTGGATTAACAGAAAATATGCAATTGCATAATCATAACAAAATTAGACAGGTGCAAAAATCTGAGCACCCCAACAGAGATATTACATCAATACTTAGTTGAGTTTCCTTTTGCAAATGTAACAGTCTCTAGATGCCTCCTATAGCCTTTGATGAGTGTCTGGATTCTGGCAGTATTTTTGACCATTCGTCCATAAAAAATCTCTTCAGTTCAGTTAAATTTAATGGCTGTCAAGCATGGACATCCTGCTTCAAAAAATCCCATAGCTTTTTGATGATATTCAAGTCGGGAACTGTGATGGCCATTTCAGTTTATTGTACTTCTCCCTCTGCATAAATGCCTTTGTAAATTTCGAAGTGTGTTTAGGGTCATTGTCTTGTTGGAATATCCAACCCCTATGTAACTTCAACTTTGTGACTGATGCTTGAACATTATCCTGAAGAATTTGTTGATATTGGGTTGAATTCATCCGACCCTCGACTTTAACAAGGGCCCCAGTCCCTGATCTATCCACGCACCCCCACAGCATGATGGAACCTCCACCAAATTTGACAGTAGGTAGCAGGTGTTTTTCTTGGAATGCGGTGTTCTTCTTCTGCCATACAAATTGCTTTTTGTTATGACCAAATAACTACATTTTTGTCTCATCAGTCCAAATTACTTTGTTCCAAAATGGCTGTGACTTGTCTAAATGAGCTTTTGCATACAACAAGCGACTCTGTTTGTGGCGTGAGTGCAGAAAGGGCTTCTTTCTCATCACCCTGCCATACAGATGTTCTTTTTAAAAATTTTGCTGAATTGTACGATGTACAGATACACCATCTGCAGCAAGATGTTCTTGCAGGTCTTTGGAGGTGATCTTTGGGTTGTCTGTAACCATTCTCACAATCCTCCACATATGTCCCTCCTGTATTTTTCTTGGCCTGACAGACCTGGGTTTTACAGCAACTGTGCCTGTGGCCTTCCATTTCCTGATTACATTCCTTAAAGTTGAAACTGACCGTTTAAGCCTCTGAGATAGCTTTTTGTAGCCTTCCCCTAAACCATGATACTGAACAATCTTTGTTTTCAGATCTTTTGAGAGTTGCTTTGAGGATCCCATGCTGTCACTCTTCAGAAGAGAGTTAAACAGAAGCACAACTTGCAATTGGTCACCTTAAATACCTTTTCTCATGATTGGACACACACCTGCCTATGTAGTTCAAGGCTTAACGAGCTAGTGCAACCAATTTGGTGCTGCCAGTAATCAGTATTGAGCAGTTACATGCATTCAAATTAACAAAATTACAACGGTACCCAAATTTTTGCACAGCCAGTTTTTCACAATTGATTTAATTTCATACAACTGAATACTGCTTCACTGAAAATAGTGTGTGGCATTCACACTATTGCCTATAAGTGACACTGGTAACTAGATGGAGGGACACAAAATTAAATAAAATTTAAGGAATGAGCATACTAATCTTTTATATTAAATCAATGTAGATTACTTCAAACCAAATTCAAACCATTTGCAATTCAGGAATATCTATTGTGCTACATCTTATTATTGATCTACACTAGATATCCATCTAGTGAGTTAGGAGTTAGGAGTTGTAACAGACTGGATATACTGTAGTTACATAGGAAATTTGGGTTGAAAAAAGACATAAGTCCATCTAGTTGGAACAGTTTTGCACAATTTATTATAAAAATAGAAACAGTACTTTCAATGCCCTCCTCCAGGTCATTAATAAACAAGTTAAAAAGCAAAGAGCCGAGGACAGAGCCCTGCAGTCCTCCACTAACAACACTGATCTAACTAGAAAGTTTAAGAACAAGCCATGTTGGTTTGAAAAAAAAAACGAGAACTCATTGAATGAAATTTGATTGGCTGTTGTTGGCTCCACTCACTTTTTTGTAACTTTAGTCTCCCAGTGACCAACTGTGAAAAGTTTGGGGACACTGGCATGAAACATGTGAGAATGGCAGCAGTTTACATTTTCCCATTACAATCAATGGCTGTTGGTGGCTCCACTCACTTAAACCTAAAACTGCAGTCCGCTAGTGACCAACTGTGAAGAGTTTGGGGACCCTGGCGTTAATACTGTGTGAATGGCAACAGGTTAAATTCCCCCATTAATGTTTAATGGGTGAAATCTGATTGCCTGTTGGTAGCTCAACCCACATTGGGGCATCCAACCAATTTCACCTTTTCATGAGGTTGACCCCATGACTGTAAGGAAGTCTCACCCTGGAGGTCTAGTGGGGGGACGGCAGGGACGCCTGCTGCCCCCTCGGCGGGGACGCCCGCCGCGCCGCTCCTCTTCTGGATTTCTCTTAGTGCGCATGCGCATGCGCAGTTCCGGATTTAAAGACGCATGCGCAAAATTTGAAAGTAGGGGCATTCCCACAGTTTGTCATTGCCCGTGATAGAATTGTTATTCTAGTGGTTCCTGAAGCCTTGTGCTGTTTGTTCTTGTTAACTTTATCTGTGATTCCTGGTTTTTGATCCCTGCCTGTTCCTGACTATTCTGATATCCGAACTCTGACCTTTGCCTGCATTTCGACTACTCTTCTGCCTGATCCCTTCTGTTTGATTACCCGGTTTTGACCCTTGCCCGTCTGACGATTCCTGTTATCTGCCTGCCTCGACCCAGCCTGTCTGACTATTCTCTCGCTTGCTCCATTTGTACCGTGACGTTCGGCCTAAAGACTTTGCTAACAGCCGTGCCCCTTCGCCAGCCAGAACATCTCGCCTTGCACCCCTCGTTAAGTCCAGGTGGCACCCAAGTAAGCTGAGGGCTCCTCCCGAAGCCCAACGGTGGTCACACTACTGGTGAAGCCAAGCCGAGACCAGGGTGCTTGGCATTTGTTCTGGTATCGGGTGCCGGCCATGACAATGACTATGTGATTCCAGTTTGGTGAGTGTGGCCTCAAAGTTGTAAGAGTGGCTACAATTTAAATTTTCCCATTCACAGTCAATGCTGTTGTTGGCTCCTCTCAATTCTCAATTCTCAATTCTTAGCATCCAACCAATACCACCTTTTCATTCAGGTTGACCCCATGACTATATGATTCAAGTTGGTGAGTGTGGCCTCAAAGCTGTAAAAGTGGCAGCAATTTAAAATTCCCTCTTCAAAGTTATTGCTTTTGTAGGCTCCTCCTACTTTTGGGAATCCAACCAATATCGATTTTTCATTAACGTTCACTCCATAACTATGTGATTGAAGTTTGGTGAGTGTGGCCTCAAAGCTCTAACATTGAGAGCAGTTTAAATTTCCCCATTTAAAGTTATTGCTGTTGTTAGATCCTCCTACTTTTGGGCATCCAACCAATATCAACTTTTCATTCAGGTTGACCTCATGACTAAGTTTGAGTATAGCGTCAAAGCTGTAAAAGTTATATAGCAATTTAAATTTCCCCATTCAAAGTTAATGCTGTTGGCTCCTTCAACTTTTGGACATCCAACAATATCGCCTTTTCATATGGTTGTAAGAGTGGCTACAATTGAAATTTCCCCATTCACAGTCAATGCTGTTGTTGGCTCCTCCCACTTTTAGTCATCCAACCAATAGCACCGTATTATTCAGGTTGATCCCATGACTATGTGATTCATGTTTGGTGAGTGTGGCCTCAAAGCTGTAAAATTGGCAGCAATTTAAATTCCCCCATTCATAGTTATTGCTGTTGGCTCCTCCCACTTTTGGGTATCCAACCAATATCACTTTTCATTAAAATTCACCCCATAACTGATTTAAGTTTGGTGAGTGTGGCCTCAAAACTGTGAGAGTGGTAACAATTTAAATTTACCTTTTGAAAGGCAATGGGTGAAATTTGATTGCCCACTTTTGGGCGTCCAACAAATGTCATTGTTTCATTCATGGTGAACCCATGATTATGTGATATGTTTGGTTGGTGTGGCTTTAAAGTTGTAAGAGTGGCAGCAGTTTAAAATCTTCCCCGTCAAAGTCAATGGAAAAATTGGGGTTGCCACCCAAAAAAGATGGAGGGCGGGTTCCCATAGAAAAGCACAAGCAACCTGCTCCGCTATAGGACAAAGACATATGGAGAGTTGTACCCCTAAAACTGTAGGAGGAGGAGCATTTAGGATATTGGGGGCGCTAAGAATAAGAAGAAGTCGAAGAATAAGCTGAAGTCGAAGAACAATTCATTTACTACCACTCTTTGTAACTCCCACCAAAACCACCAATTCCCCTAACTGAATCTTGAGGTTTGAGGTCTTCTGTATAAGGGACTTTTGGGGGCATATTTATCAAGGGTCGAATTTCAAATTGAAAAAACGTCGAAATTTTAATTCAAAAAGATCAACCGAAATTAAGTCTAAGTTTTGTTTTGGTTGAATAGGTCCGTTTTCGATCGAATAGGTCCGTATCCGGCCAAATCCAAATAGCTCGAATCGAAGGAATAGCGCATTCGATCAAATTCATCCACCAATTGACTCCAAATAAGTTCTAGAAGGTCCCATATAGGCTAAAACAGCAATTCGGCTGATTTTAGATGGTGAATGGTCGAAGTTGAATTTTTAAAGAGACAGTACATGATAAATTTTGATATTAGAATTCTTGCATTTTTTTCAAATTCGAAACAAATTTGGACTATTCCCTAGTTGAAGTACACAAAAAATAACTCGAATTTTTTTCATTCGAAAATTCCCCTCGACCTTTGATAAATTTGCCCCTTGATGTAAGTGCCGCCTAGTTCATGAGGAAGACAGATCGACCATTTTACATTTTACATTATCTGCAAAAATTAAAATTCACAATTATAGAATCTTCACGAATAATACAAATAATTTATGTTGAAATAAATGTATTGTAATAATAAATGATAAATGAAATGTAATGGTCTAGTCCAGTACTGAATTCAGTAAGACATCATGGTTCCTTACAATAAACTACTGTTTTTTTTATCTGTTAGAGAAGTCGACTTGATCTCTCACTGTCCTTCCTGCGTGCAACATGTACATACCCTTTCCTGCTAAAGCTTTACTCTTTACAGAATGTACTACACATTGGATTTCTGAAAAAAAAGTCTTCTCCTTGGTCACAGATGTGCTCCACACTTCCCACATTGGTGCACAGTTTTCTTATATATATGTGTGATCTCAATCATGTCTTTCTCTCTCTTTGTATTTATTATAAATTCATTTGGCCTCTGTTCCTTCCTTATTTGCTTTTCCACTGTATGGAAAATTGCCACTCCAGTCTCTCACTCCGCCTACTTCTGTGTAACTTTAACACTGAAATCACTCCAGCAGTGGAAGAGGAATATAACCTTTTTAGTTCTTCTTTATTCAGAACTTGTGTATTATGTATTTTAAACCCCCTCCCCCATTGCTTTCTTTCTCGCAGCCACTGAAGAGCTGTAGAAAGGAATAGCCTTACAGCATCCTGTAAAACCCCAATGACCGTCTATTTATGGTACATTTTAAGAGCATTTACTGAAATCCTCTTTAAATGAGGATTTATAATGGAAAGTTCAGATTGGTTTGGCTGGGAGTAATAGTCAGGCAATCGTTATGCCTATCCATAGCCTACAATTATTGATTTTTAGCTACCAGTTTTATTCCTAGGGGGAGCACAGTTTACCCCTCAACACCTGATTTCTCACACCATTATACTTATATATATATATATATATATATATTTCGTTTTTCCAAACTGTGATTACTGTCAAAACAACATGAATTTCCAAATGTACCCACCGGCAGATTTCTCTTTCAAACTTAAGGTTCATTTCTGTAGCCAACTTTCCATTCATTTGTCACGCCTGGTTAAGCATATTTACATCTGGTAGAAATACAATTTAATGCTGTTGTAGTGGAGATTGTCATTGATCTTATTAACAATTGAAATGTAATGTTGTACATCTAGAAAGCTTCAAATTACGGGAAGGTTGCCACCCATAGAGCCCATTTTTAAGCATTTTTCACTGTCAAATTTTTGCAAAAACAGTAGTGGGCAGCGACACTCGAAAATTCGCTGCAAATCCATGCCTGGGGAATTTATTCATCCATCACTTGTGCTGTTGGGATCAGCCAAAGTCATGCCATTATCCACATGATCCACAGTCAAGCAGTGGGGTGATTTCCAAACATGGAACTGGCCAAGCTATTCTCTGCATGGAGGCCTTTTATTGGGCACAATACTAGGTGATATATCCAACACCTATATCATTTCATTAGATATTTAATGTTAAAGGGACAGTGTGGAACAGTGTGCCCTTTGTTGAACATGAATGTAATGAATAGGACTTGTGCTGAACAACATTTTTGTCGCTTTAATTACCAAAATAAACAGTTTTTGGTATTTTTTTATAGCTGAACTAGAAAATCGAAACTCATTTTTGGTCATTACGGTATAGATAATTAGGTTTATTAAACTTTAGCATGTAACAGGCTGCAGGGGTCAAGGCAGATTTGAACTCTGCTTGAATGCCTGCACTTCAGTCTTTTGTAACATAGTTGCATTTATAAAGATGCAATTTCATAATTTAATAAAAGATACAATAATTACTTTTCTCAGCATTTTTTTTTATTTCAGACAATAAAGTGGCAACTACTAATTATGTTAACCTCTACAGCAAACATAGGGAACATCTCAGTTTTCTTCTCCTTTGCAGTATAGCTGAGTCGGCAGTCATCTTCAGCTTCGGATAGACAGTAGTAACCAAAATTTTTGGATCTCATTGTCTGCTCTTTAAGATAACAAAAATACTGCTAACACATTTTTATATAATAAAATAAGACATAAATGAACAGTAATCGTTCCTGCCAATGTATCAGAGTAATTACAGCTCATTTATGTTGTTGCTCTGCATGATAGATAAAGGCTCATTTATGAAGGAAGTCACAAGTGTGTATTTTTTATGCTAATTGTCATTGTTTTTTTTTTACCCAGAATGCAGTATTTCCACCATTATTTCAGCATAATTGTGGGAACCTGCTAAGTAGTGCCTGCGCAGTTAACACACAATGAGCAACTATGGGTGCAAATCAGTGCCTGCTCTGAGTGATTAGTGGTTTTAGATTTGTGTGTCAATACACATGGCATCAATAATATCATTAGCATCTTATACACTTAGCTCAAGTCCTTAGTGTCCATATGTGCAATTTTAAGCAAGTCACCAAGGTATATTGGCGCTCAATGCAAGTTGCTAGGACTATGTAAGTACATTAATAAACTGTGTCAATCTGCATTCATTTTGCACGTGCTTTCACAAATGAGCACTATTTCTGATTATTGGATGGCTATTGATGCAAAAAGAAATTTATTTATACTAACAATATAAACTTAATTCACATTTAGGCAATAGGTAGGTAATTCACCTTTAATAACCAGAGGAATGCCACCCAAGCTGACCATAACTTCTTCTGGGTACTGGCTCATTGTGTATCTGGGAAGAAGATATCGGCACACAAGGCATTACCGTTGCAGGGAGCACCCTTGTTTATTTTGTGGAAATGCAACATTTCGGGGACACGCCCCTTTGTCAAGCACATGGAAACTGTAGTGCAGGAAATAGAAATAGGGTGATCAATTAATAAATTAGCATATATGATAAACAGTGTTATAAAATATAATAATAATATTTTTAAAAAAAAACAGAGAAAAATTATTAATCATCTAAAGTGAACATATTCAGTGTCCAAGGTGTTAAAAACCACTTACTGTATAGTCCATATTTTTTAGCATCAAAAAAATTAAGTCCATAAAAGTGTGAAAAAAATCCTTACGTGCAACAGAAAAAGATACCTAGAATAGAAATATCATATGAAATAAATAAAAAAACAAAAGTAACAACCAAACTAAGGACAATCTGGCAACATTTATAAAAAGTTACTACATTACAACTTTTAAAAGGAACTGCAAATGGCAATATTAAAAAGATACAGAATAGCATACTACCCCTACACAACCCTCTCTGTATCTTTTTAATATTGCCATTTGCAGTTCTTGTTTTTTAAAAAAAATATATTTTAATGCAATGGGCTATTTTATAACACTGTTAATTTCCACACAATAAACAAGTAGGGTGCTCCCTGCAACAGTAATACTTTGTGTACCGACATCTTCTTCCCAGATAGATTGTGAGGTTGCCGGATCCTCTAATATTGTGCACCGGGCTGATCACTACAAGGGTGTGCGATTGTTCTAATTCATTGTGTATCTGGCAATTACTTGTTAAATTGTACTGAGATCTTGTAAGCAACGGGTATTCTAGTAATCCATGGAGAACACAGTCTTTTTTATCTGCAATGATCTATTGTGCCACTAATTAGAATAGACAGCATCAGAGCAATAATTAAGTTACATCTGATAGTGGGATAGTCGGCCACCACCACTTACACAAGACCCTATCTCGCTAATCTGTATAGCATGCCAAAACAGCTTCAGAGATGGACAACACATCTGTTGGCCACAGATTTGTTAGGCCAAATAGGGTCCAAAGCAGACTTGCCAGGGAAGGACTCTATCCATAGCTTGAAACAGTCCTCTATCAACTGGATTTTCAAGCCAGTTCAATAGAAATCTGACCAACCCCCAATCAGATATTGCTTTGTCCCCATATTTGGGCCAATAAACTGTCAACTTTGAGTGGCTGAATGTATGGCTTGCTTAAGTCCCCCTTACAACTATAACAGATGATAGGTGTTAAAGTGAGTCAGTGCAGTTGCCCATAGCAACCACTCAGCAAATAGCTTTGATCAGCTCTTGTCTTCTGCTCTTTAGTGATTGTCATTGTAATGTTCTTTTTAATGGCAATTTGTGCAGGAAGACAGATTTACAAAATTAGCTGGTGCAGAAAATAAACCTTAATATATAATTAAGGCAAAAATGCATTGGAATTTTACAGAAGAATGTTCTTACTGACGATTATTAAAATAAATTCAAACAGAAATGGTAATGCCAATTAGTGGCCTTAGTCTGATGGTTTTATGCTCCACCAGGTCTACTGTTGTGTTTCACACAGTGGGGGAGCATCCAAAACTGCCTTTGCTGTCTACAAATTTACTTCAATGCAATATATGTAACAGTACAAAAACCTGCAAATGCTCTGTATTTTTGGGCTGAAAAGTGTCTGTTCTAGTGCTCAAAATATCCCTTTAAGTAAACCATTATCCTTAAAATATGAAAAGTTTAGCATAACGGTTATAAAAATATAGCAATTACATTTATACTTTTTTTTTTATTTCTCCCGTTTTTTTTTAATTGGTATAAATATAATTGGAAATATGCACTGTAAAGCATTTTGAAGCAAATTGAAATTGGGAAGAAGGAAATAGGAAAGTATTTTTTTTACCATGTTAGCCGCATAGTTATTGATACAAAATTGTAAGGGTGTTGTATTATTTGTTTAGGGCTCAATATTAAAAATATGAGTATAATATGAGAATTTTTTTAATCTATCATTAGCTTGGTATTGGTTAGAACCAAGTGCAACTAGTGACAACACTGCAGTTGGTGACCAAGGAGCTCAATCATGTCATGTCCTGTAAGTCATTTTGATATGGTGACTCATTATACATTTTTTATGAACATAATTGAGCCTTGCTATGATATGTGCTAATGCCCAAAATGAGTAGGAATTAGTAGAAATATTTAACAGAAAATCTGGGAGGTATAGTATTGCCACAGAAAATTGGCAGTCTAGGTTGTGTAGGTTTCTCTAAGTCTATGTAAATTACTGATTGACTAGAAACAGAAACTGATATATATATATATATATATATATATATATATATATATATATATATATATATATACATATATATAATGCCAATTAACTTAAAACTGATTCTGATTCCTTCCTTTTTTTCTCTTTCTGCACTCTACACACCCAAGCTCTCTTTCCATACTGAACTGCTGACAACTCTGAAGGTCTAAAGACGCGGACATTGCACAGGTAGGTGCACTAGGGCCTTGCTTAAAGGAATTGTTCTGTGTAAAAATAAAAACTGGGTAAATAGATAGGCTATGTAACATGAAAAAAAATGTTAGTTAGCCAAAATGTAATCTACAAAGGCTGGAGTGACTGGATGTCTAACATAATAGCCAGAACACTACTTCCTGCTTTTCAGCTCTCTTGGTTTTCACTGATTGATTACCAGGCAGTAACCAATCAGAGACTTGAGGGGGTTACTGCCTGGTAACCATAACTGTTGCTTTTGAATCTGCGCTGAATGCTGAGGATCAATTGCAAACTCACTGAACAGTTATGTCCCATGTGGCCCCCCTTCCAGTCACTGACTAACTCAGAGTTAGAGAGCTGAAAAGCAGGAAGTAGTGTTCTGGCTATTATGTTAGACATCCAGTCACTCCAGCCTTTATAAATTACATTTTTAGCTAACTACAGAATATTAGAAACATTTTTTTATTTTGCACAGCCTATCTACAGTATTTACCTATTATTTATTTTTATACTGAACTGTTCCTTTAATGCACTATCCAGGGCTTGGGCACCCAACCTTCTATCATGGGGTCAGGGCTAAGTCATTCATTTTTCTAATTTAAAATGTTTCTAAGTTAGAATGTCAGAGAGTTACGTCTGCATTTCTTGTCCTGACAAACATTCTAGCGTGATTTTTAAGAGATTTTTCATTTTTCTATATTCCCAACTACAAACTGTTAGTGGTAACTATACACAAGGGGAAGCTTTTAATTGAGCATGTTTACAAATGGCTAGGGAACTTAGTTGAATAATATCCTTATTCTTTAGCATGAGGTCACCTTGCCCTACAGCAAAAAAAGTATTGTCTGAATTAGGAATCTGGATTGTTTGGATCATGATTTACTCTATTAAATTTGTCTCAAAAATAGGCACAGTAACTTTACTGCTCCTGTTCTTATGGAACACCAACTTCCAGCATAATATTATGTGGAAATCTGAGTTCTGTGACAAGCAGAGCTAAAATTCATGGTTTAGCAACACATTAGCTGTGACTGGAATTACATTGCAAAGAGATGAAAATGGTAGCTACCATGTACCAATCAGCATTGCATGTCTTAGTTTAGTGGACATTATCAAAGTGTAGGTTTTATCAGTTTAAACCTTGAAGCATTTCACAATAAAAGCAAATATTTCACGCACAATTTAGTATGAAAAGGACTGGTTTCTTATATGACTTTTATGAACGTAAATGGCACAAGGTGCAAACTATTCATGTGGACATTTTAAGCAGACATTGTTATACATTTGACACAGCATTTCATTGGCTTCACATCTCTAGATGTTAAAGGATATTGGAAATGGAACAGATTGAATGACATGATTGAAATAGGGTTTGTGACAACACAACCAAGGTTACTATCCAGCTACACTAATGTAAGTCAGAATGAAAGAAAATATAATGGATCAGTGTTAAAGACAAATCGAAATTTAAACGTTAAGAGCAAATGTACTGTTTGCTTTTCAAAGTCACCCCAAGCAGTCAGTCTCCTCTTAACAGATACGTTTCAGCTGTTACTTCCATTATATTTGTCCATGTTTTCATTTGCTTAAAGTACCATACGTACAAGTAAATATCAGGGCTCAACAGAAAAAGCAATAAATATGCTGCTGGTATGGAACCATATCAAGGGCATTCTGGATGTTACCATCATTAGGAATGTAAAAGATTTCCATTAAAAACACTTCAAAAGCTTTCCATAAAAATAAAGAAGAACCCATGATCTTTTCACATCTTGCTTTTAGGGTTATTCATATATTTCTCAGCCACGTACAGTTAGACTGTAGTGCAAAATAATTAAGACAGATATCAGCAGCACACTGTGGATTTGAAGAAAATGTGAAGTTTATTGTATCATTCAAAAAAGGGCAACGTTTCGGGCCTCCTGGGCCCTTTATCAAGCCTAGTGTTACAATCCCACATCCATATTTAAAGAGTGAGGAGGAGGTGTGGAACAAGCAGCCACTCCCCTTCCCGTGACACCATGAAAAAAGTTATCGTGTTAACCTTTGCTAAACCTGTGCAAGTGAATTGTTCATAAAAAATCAATTGTGTTCAAAACGTCCATGTTACAAATCACCTGTTGTAATAAGTGAAAAAGTTGATAAAATAAAAAATTTAAAAATTAAAAATGAGGACCAATTGCAAGAAATTTTTTTGAAATATACTGCAAATATTTTACAAAATATGTCAAGTAATATTGGGTTTCAAAACGTGTCGGGGAACATTGAGTATGTGACCTTTTGCATGAAGCAATGACTTTTCTTTTGGAGTAAATTTGTGTCAAATGTCGTAGGATTTTCCAAGAAATTTTCTAAAAAATGTTTCAAAATTCTTTCAAAATTTTTTTCTTGCAATTGGTCTTTATTTTTTAATTTTTAATTTTATCAACTTTTTCACTTATTACAACAGGTGATTTGTAACGTGGACTATGATCGATGCTTCAAACACAATTGAACACAATGAACACAACTGATTTTTTATGAACAATTCACTTGCACAGTTTTAGCAAAGGTTAACACAATATCTTTTTCATGATGTCACAGGAAGGGGAGTGGCTGTTTGTTCCACACCTCCTCCTCACTCTTTAAATATGGATGTGAGACTGCAACACTAGGCTTGATAAAGGGCCCAGGAGGCCCGAAACGTTGCCCTTTTTTGAATGATACAATAAACTTCACATTTTCTTCAAATCAACAGTGTGCTGCTGATATCTGTCTTAATTGGATTGTTTGACCCTGGAAGCAGGCGTGGGTCCTTCAGCTTAGCACCTGATACCGCGAAAAGGTATTTAATCAGGGTTGTAAGCTCTCTGCCTTTGATATTGTACTGCAAAATAAGACTTTCACCGTAAAACTCACAAAAGCTGACCTTTTCAATTTAAAGAATTTTACTTTGAAGGATAAATGTCAGGTTTCTGATGAAGGCTGAACATTTTGAACTTTGGACAAAGTAACAGGTATCTTTGCTTCTCCTGGAGCTGGGGCTTTTGTCACTGGATGAACATGAGCTTTTAGGTCTGCTATTCTTTCTTTAAATTTTTGTTGAAGGTACTTTTCTTCTTTGGAGTAACTTTTAGCAAAGGCAGACATCAAAAGACATGCAGCCAGTGTAGTTCCTCCAATGCAGAACAAAATGGCCCCTGATAACTTACAGATATCAAGGGCTCCGTTAAACTGAATGGCATGGCTATCCATGACCACAAAATCATCTTCCCCAAAAGCTTCGATTTTAGGTGGTACTAGAAACCCCACTGTAAGCACTGTTAGGCCCGCCAGCATGAGGATAATGCCCAATATGAGTCCGACCTAAAAAGAGAGTTTACACAATTAGTTTTCAGAAGCAAACACTATGTTAGCAGTCTTTAGCCTATCACTTTCTTTACCGTATAAATTACCAGCAAAATAATTATATATCTGGTTGCTTAAAGGAAATGATCTTTTTTTCCCTACCTAAATTTCTATCCATTAGAACAGTGTCATCTGAAGGTCTGAATTTGAGGTCTATGGCAGATAAACACAGTTTATAGAGAGTCTTAGTTGCTGTGTTTACAGAAAGCTAATGCTACTGTCTAGGAAAACCTATTCCACCCCAAATTTCTTCTCCAGCTCATAGAAGGATTGTATCACTCCCTGCCCAGCATGATTGGTCACTACCATAAGATTAAATGCATGAAACTTTTTTTTAACATACCTATATTAAAGAAGAAAATCCTTAAAGGCTGGAGTGACTGGAAGTCTACTGACTTGATACTGGCCACTAACTTGAGGGAGGCCACATAGATCATAACTGTTGCTTTTGAATCGGATCTGAATGCTGAGGATCAATTGCAAACTCACTGAACAGTTATGTCCCATGTGCCCCCCCTTAAAGTCACTGACTATAGAGCTGCAAAGCAGAAAGTTGTGTTCTGTTATGTTAGACATCCACTTACTTGTTTTGGCTAACTAACTATATTATATTAACTATATTAGAAACATTTTTATTTTGCACAGCCTATCTATTTACCCAGTTTTTATTTTTACACTGAACTGTTCCTTTAATGGTCTTCAATAGCCACTGCACAGCAAAAATTATTATTAGGGTTTAGATTGAGTTCCAGATTCCTCATTTGGCCAAATTATTTGTGCTATTTCAGTACTTGGTCAAATTCTAAAGGTGTGGATTTGATGTATCTCTACCAATGCTAATTTAAGAGATTTCACATTTGCACATTAGTTGAATAAAGGGGCTTGAGCTTTGTTGTGTAATATGAATTACACAAGGAAGTCATGTTGCCCATTATGAAATAAAATGATGCCTTGCCCTACCATGTTAGGGCAATGCATAATGGTGTAGGACACCAGCCAGAAGAAACTAACTTTGTGCCTACTAGACTTCGGAACTTTGTACTGTATGTAGAAGGTGAAAAGTAGTAGAATTTTATGCAAAGTCCTTCTGCTAACATTCAAAGCCTTCAGACACTCCTCTGCTTGTCACTATATTTCTCCACTTGTTTCCCTCCTGGCCATCTTCTCTGCTACTGTGCTCATTTTTGCACAAAGTTCTGTGCATGCACCACAATTTGTTGTGTACAATGACCACTAAGTGCACACCTTAGAGGGAACATTATATATGAGTAGAGGGGAACAAAAAAAGTAGAGTCATTGTCAAGCAATGTGTACAAACAGTGGTGTAACTTGATATTACTGGGCTCCACAGCAAATTATTTTTTAGGCCCCCAAAATGTCTAGAGGTTGAAATGTTTGACAATTATTTATTGAAATTGTATATGAATTAGGGCCTCATGGGGCCCCTACACCACCTGCAGCCATAGGGTCTGCTTCCTCTGTAGTTACACCCCTGTGTACAGATGAAAGGGGGAATATTAAACATAACATACCTTCCAGAAAGCAGAGCTCCACCTACTAGGTGATCTCTGGATCTGAAAATCATCATCATATTCCCAGATTGAAGCTGTGCAGTCCTCATAAAACTGGTGGAGGTAGGACCGAACGCCGTAACGATGGTATACTCCTTCTGGAGTATTTTGAGGTTGTTTGGACCCACAGATGTCAGCATACGAACTCATCCTTATCAGCTAAAACGACATAATCACAAAAAAGTGTTGTAGCACAAATTAATAACTATTAATAATCAGACACTCGTTTACTTCACTGTTAGATACACTTTGGAGGTGGCTGTTGCTTCCAATTATTTTCATTGCAAAGATTAATTTAAAGATTTTCTCTCCAAAAATATTTATCTACCCTTTAAATTTCATCCAAACCATCCAACCTCCAAGTAACCCAAAAAAACTGCAGCCTGGGCATCTTATTTTGACCATTTCCTACACCATCTTGGATTCCTCCAAACTGGCTTCCTGTCTCAAACACTTCATTAAAGTATCCTAAAGTAGGGATCCTATACCTACATTAGATTGTAAAGCAGAGGATAAGGAGTTAAAGCCAATGGCCCGTTAAGTCAGTCATAGAACAATGAGTGAGAAGGAGCCATGTTTCTTTGGTGTGTCAGTACAACACTAATGTGCCTTGTAATACACAACTTGCCCTCAAGTGCATTTCCATTTGATAAGCAAACTGCAGTTTAGGAAATTGTGTTTAAGCACAGCACAATATCAGTGTTACCACTGCAGGCATATATTATCCACAGCATATACAGAAAGATGTTTCAGATTTTGTATGTTCTAAATATGGGTGTAACATTTGCTTCTCCAGTGAGTGTTTGAGTAGGACAACACACAGCTATGACCACATTTATACAGTAATTGGGCAAACGCACAATAAAGATGTTAGAGCAAATGCAATTAGATGCTACAAGTGTTTCCCAGATGTTATTGGGAAAGGGAGCCACTAGATGTTATTGTGGTACCCCTCAGTGAGGTCACTGCCCAGAACACCCCAAGTAATGTTGGGTGCAAATTTTGGGCAAGAATATTGCTATGTGAGTAAAGACATGTTGAATAAAGTGTCATTGCTTTGTGCTTGCTTAGTATTAGAGCTGTGCATTCTTTTTTTCTGCTGACAAATAAGTTTATTAATACATTTGCAGCTTTGCAAAACCTTTAGCTAAAGGGCCCTGTACAGTTTTGTTGGGATACCAGCAGTGAAATTATTTGTGAATCTAAATCTTGTCATGTGATCTGTTTCCCTGGGAAAAAATGTTGCTTGTTGTGCTGGAACTAATGCAGATGTGGTTCAAGGCAAGAGATGTAAAAGGGCAATATTTACTTAAATATATATACCAGTTTGGTTAGATTCTTTAAAATTAATATGATATCTGTTGCTTAAGTATTTATTTTGGGGGTATAGTTTTCCTTTCAGTATAACCAATGTTTTAATTGTTTTTCTCTCTCTGGAAAATAACATGTGTCTGTTATTGATGTATGGATTAGTACTTGTTCCCTCAGATCATGGGTGTTCCCTGCATAACTGCTGCATGACTACTAGAGGTCCACTGTAAGCATTATCAGCATTTAATTATACATACGTTCAAGTGTATTTCTTTTGTACAGAGTTCAGTAGCAGTAAGAATAGCATTATATACAAACAGAAGTCAAATGTGGGCCAAGAACAAAAGACAAAAGGCTGCTCATACCTTGTAGGACTTACATATCTTACTTAAATTCAGTTTGGTATTGTTGGTATTTTGGCTGCAGTGTGACTGTAGTCAGAAAGTTAGTGGAAATATGCAGGATATATTACTCTAGGAAGAACTTATAATTAAAGTGCTAATACATCCCAACCTATTAATCTATTAAAGGTCTGAATACTTGTGGGTACATACTGCCCTTAAATCTGGTACTTTTTGTTTTAATAATAACACATTTTCACAGGTTGTATGCTGGCTGGGTTGGAACTCCAGTTATAGTAGCTGCTCTTTTCCTACACCAAGCCAAATCCAGACAGTTTGGCATACCTTCCAACATTTGAAAAATGAAAAGCGGGACAAAAACTTGTGCCGCGGCTTGCCACGCCCAGTTTATGGCCACACCCCATAATTACCATGTTACTAAATTTTACCATTTTACTAAATCTGGCAGATTATGAAACAAATTTCTGGGAGTCTTAGTCCAATGTTTTATGTGTTATAACAGTTTTGCTAAAGAAAGTGAATTGCCAATCTCAGTTCTCCCAAGAGACCTGCTTATCGTAAATAGTTACAATTGTGTCTTTGCTTAAATTGTTACAAAATTATCCAAGTGCAGCTGCTGGCTGTTCTGGGTTCTCTGCCAAAAAGGCTCTTATTTTAATTAAGTTTCAGAAACAATGTATCTTTTTTTCAAGTCAGTGCAGGAGATCAAAGAGAAAGTTGGGACATTTCAATAACAATCTGCACCTGCAGGCTGATCTGTCAAAATCGTGACTGTCCCGCAGAAAACGGGACAAATGGGAGGTATGGTTTGGGCAGAGGAAAGCCATATATCTCTTATATCTCATACTACTAAAGCAATTGCATATTAAATTTCACCCTCATCTGGCTGATCAGCATTCACACAGTTCATGTGCCAGGTCCTACCTATCTTAGGCTTTCGACACAAATTTCCACCCTCTCTAATTGGGATCCAAGAGAAAGGACATGATTGCCCTTCTCCCTTTTATAAAAACCACATCTCCAAAACAAGTTGGACTATAACCTGCCCATGGGGCATGACTATCAATTGGTGGAACGTTGTCATACATCCCAGACACACTTACACAATTACAGCCTTCTTCCCACTAAGGATTATTCATACTTTCTGGAGAAAATGCAACCCGGGGTGTCTACTTGCTAATCTGCTTATTGACCGCCTCCCCATTGCCCATTGCCGTGTTACAGAGTTAATTGCCGTTTTCCCTTAATTGCCGTTTTTCCTTCTTTTCCCCATGGTTTAGACCAGTTTTGCAATATTAAATATTCAAATTACATTGTAGCATTTAAAAAAACATGGACTTAACGAATGATACCCCATTAATTGCTATATTAATCTCCCCACCCATCCCTGATTTTGTATTCTGCTCTTCATTACAATTTAATAATGTTGGGGTTATCAATAAAGTATGACATTCACATTAATTCATAATCTTTTGCAAACACAGTAAGATGCAAGCAAAGATATGTGCTCATAGCAAGTACAGCTGCACTAAAATTGAACACAAATGTTGCATGTATTGACCCCAATCATTAAAGGTACTTGCATTCAAACACCTTCCTTGTAATATTATATTGCTGCTTCAATTTCCATAGCTTTTCTCCTGCCTCTTTTGATAGATTATGTGCAACTGGGACCATTAATGCTGGGAAAGCCTGGATCTACTACCACCCTGGACCACATAATTCTTGCACAAACATATTAAATATCTGACCTACAGTATCACATTATAGGACCTGTCATTAAAATGATTACCTAGCTGTTCTGAACTAAAACACCCAGCATCCTTGGCCAGCTGAGCTGTAGATGGTTATGAGTGGTGATCCACTTCTTAGCATCCTGCATTCAAATTATTTTAGCATTAAATGCTATTGGTACTCCCTGAAAATGATAACATCTTTCCTCCAGCGTGGCTATGAATTTCTAATTTTACCTCACGGAGCCATTAAAAAAACAAGCTGTCGTTAGTCTATATATCTGTGCACTTAACAGCTGCACTGAAAGATGCCAGATGGTATTATTCCATAAAGTTATAAATACAGGATCTCATGTTTGCTTAAGAGATTAATCCTGTACATGTGGCAAAGTGCAGCCCAGTTTGGCTTTAACCACTTTGTTCTGCTGATGAATAAACAATTTAGGGAACATTTTCTTGTTCAATTCTGCCTCATTTCCTATGATTGTGTTGATATTGAAAAATGAATTTATTAATTGAGCAATTGAATGATCGAGAAGTGTAATAATTGAGCAAGTATTCCATGGTAAATGTTTAAGGAGAATACAATATATATATATATATATATATATATATATATATATATATATATATATATAGTCCAGGTGTTCTAACTCTAACATTGTTTATTTCCTGGGTGCACGGCCATTGAGGACCAGTGGGCCATAAATTCTGGAACTGCTATTGATTGAGGCTGGACTTTTCACAAAAGTCTGTGAGCCACATGTTGTCATCCAAGTTTTTTTTAATAGCTGTCCTAGCCTAGCATAAATGTTTAATTGATATCTCTGTATGACATTTTTTGTATAATTTTTGGGGGATTTGGTCCCCATACCTTGGGTTGTAGCAGTTCATTTGCCCTTGACTAGTATATGATAATACAGCCCCACTGACTTCAACTGAATCAGTGGTCTGTTCCTCCAGAAATCCACAGTTAATGTTACATTTGATTCTCTGCCAGCCCCCCCAAATCACATACTCCAGGATCATAAGAAGTTGTGCAACTATAGAGGGCACAAACCCCACGGGGTCCTAGGGTAACAAGCAGGGTTGCTCTGCCAATGAGGCGAGTTGAAAAACTCGCCTCAGACGGCAGAGCCAAATAGGTTACCAGGGGCGGCAAAGATCCACTCCTGGTACCTTTAGAAGCCAAATTTACGGTTTTACTAATGTTGAGGCCTCCCCCTGGATACCACACAGAAAAAATTAGTGGGCTAGGGGCGGCATTACAGGAGCTGCCTCAGAAACATCCCTAGTAACAGGGATCCCAGTTTAGACAGGAAAGGTCCATAAATTCCTTCCTTACCTTGTTCCACCTTGATGGATTCTGAAACTTTTGTTTACCCTGTGATCGTCCCTCTGCTTATCCGGTCATAGGTCTCCTTAGCCTGGGTTCCTGGAAGTGGTGTGGTTTGACCATTTATTCCTGTTTTTGCTCACTGTTTGCAACATTTGTCATTGTTTGGAAAACATTTGCCATGACCTTGTGCTGGTGAAAGGAGCAGTTTCTACAATTAAAAGGCTGTTTCTGGTTAAGGGCAGCTATGGTCTTTGCAAGGACAAATTTTTGCTTTCTTGGATTCTAAATAGCAAAATTTGGTGCGCTTAAGGCTTATGGTAAATTTGCCAGAAGTTGCAATATGTTGCAGTTCAATTTCCATCAATTTGAGCGGGGTGGGTGGCTAATTTGTAAGTCTCTGTACATGGAGGGAAATGTTTGTTATAAATTATTCTAATTTTTTCCTGTTTTTTGTTCTGTTACTTGGATAATGAATGGCAGCAAGACTGAAAGAATGACTCCATGCACTCATCTGCCATATGGAACATTTGGAAGAAGAGTTATATAGTTATACAGTATAGTTATATAGTGCTATAAAGTGCATATAAGCTAATTGCCACTTTTGAAGCTAAGTTAGAAACTTAGAGCAGTAAATTACAACACTGTCATTGATGGACAATCTTGAGAGGAGTCTCTCGTTTTTTAAATATTTGCCTTTCTCTTCTGCCTCTCTCCAGTTCTGAAATAGGGGTCACTGACTCCAGCAGCCAAAACACATGATGCAACGTGACATAATACATGGTTGGGGGGAGTTTGGAATGGTAGCTGACAGAAGGGCCCTCAGCTCTTTGTTATTTAACGTGTTGACTATTGACCTTGAAGTGTACATTGTAAGTATTGTCTCAACTTCTCAGTTTATACTAAATTGTGCATAACTAGTCCACTTGAATGTTATTATTTTGCTGACCAATTTGGACGAAACTGGTGAATTGGACAGCATGCTGGTAAACCACATTCAATGTTCACAAATATAAGGTATAAACTAGAAATAACATTAAAATAAAATCTGAGTTATTCTTCAAATGATTTTGTGTTGGGGGTATCATCCATTGATAATGACTTGGGGAATTTAGTGGATAACAAGCTGTGTAACTCGTCATTCAGTGACTACAAAATCAAAGTAATGCCTTGCATAAAAAAGGGCAATAACAACAAAAATATTGTATGTATTGTTGTGCTGCACTTGTAAAACTGGTGTGTTTGCTTCAGAAACACAACTATAGTTTATATAAACAAGCTGCTGTGTAGCCATGGGGACAGCCATTCAGAGCTGAAAAATAAAAAAGGCACAGGATACACAGCAGATAACAAATAAGCTCTGTAGTATAAAATCTGATTATCTACTCTGAATCCTGTGTTTGAATGGCTGCCCCCATGACTACATAGCAGCTTGTTTATATAAACTATAGTTGTATTTCCAAAGCAATCACACCAGTTTTACCAGTGCAGGGCAAAAATACATTATATTGTCATTTCTTTAAATCACTTTGATTTTTTGGTGTTACTGTTCCTTTAAGGTGAGGGGTGAAAACATATTTATGCCTCTTTATACATCCTTTAGGAGGCCTCCTCTTGAGTATACAGTATAGTTTTGGTATCCAAACCTTTAGAAGGATATTAATGAGCTGGAGAGCGTGCAGAGATGTGCAACTAGACTGGTAAAGGGATTAGAATAATTAAACTTTGGGGGAATATTGTCTAGGTTGGAGTTGCTTTCCCTGGAGAAAAAGCACTTGCAGTGGGAAATAATTACTCTTTACAAGTACATTAGAGGACTTTACAGACAGATAGCTGGGGATATTTTCTTTCTTAGAAAAGATCAAAGAATCAGAGGCCACCCATTTTGACTTGAGGGACAGAATTTTCATATGAAGCAGCGCAGGTTGGGGAATGTCCTGTTGGATGATTCTGTTAATGCCTTTAAGAGGCGCTTGGCAAACTTTTTGAACAACTATAATATCCAAGGCCATTGTAATCTTATGAGCCAGAGTTAGTTAGATATTGGTATGTACAGTTGTATATGTAAGCGTATAGATGGGTCTATAAAAGTATGTGTACATATGGCCACTGGGGTTCATTTGGAGAGAATGAACTTGATGGACTAATTTCAACCCAAATTAACCATGAAGCTATATAACTACTATATGTAACAGAGGGCTGCAACTGCTCTATATTTACTAGCCACTCTAGGCAGGAGCAAAATCTAAAAGCACCATGTGCCTACTCTCAACTCTCTCATTTAGAATGGAGAGTGGGCTGCAGATATGAGATGTGAGTTGGTGCAAACCTCTTACATATCACTTTATCAAAATAAATCACTACAGTTTGACAGGCTTTGTCTTAGATGGCAGACTAGCTGGTTTCTCTGTAGCTTTACACCTATTAGCATATACCTGGCATCTCATGGGCCACTCTTGGAATAAGGAGGATAAGTGCTGCTGTGCATATACAAATAGTAACATAATGGGAACAAATTATGGCCCTATTCATTATGTGTATGTGTCTACAACAAGCTCATGATTGTCTATGGGAAACCAATCCAATATCCACATTAGTGAAATGCATGACCTTTTGTCCTAGCATGCTCTGCTACCCAAAAACTTTAAAATGTTATATCTGTTTCACCATTATACAGGTGATTAGTCCATTTCTCACATTATTTATGGGATGTTAATCTGTTATTGCAGGACTTAAAGTGATACTGACACTAAAAAAAACCTACTCTTCCAAATACGAATGTAAATTAAAAGTTACCTTTAGGTCATGTTTTTTGCTGATAGGTCTGCTTTTGTGTTATTTTAAGTCCCTAAGCTTGACTGTTTTGCCAGCCTGACTGTCCCTTCTCAACCTGTCAGTTAGATTTTAATGCTAATAGACTACTGCTGCACAAAATGGCAACCCCGTCACTGAGGCACATGGGGGATCAAAAAGGGAATGTAAAAGCATTGGGCAAATACCTTTATGGCAAAATTATAAATTGCATGCAAAGACAATGTTATGATAGTTATAGAAAAAGGTTTAATTTCTGGAGTCAGTGTCAGTTTAATTTCTGGTAGATCATTTACTGGCACTCAAGATAATATGAAATAAAATATCAGACATATGTCTAATTTTGAGAAGAAAGAAAGGCTGTTTGTGGTGTTGCTATATAATGTTATATAGTTAAAGAGACAAATAAAAATCTAACCTTGATGTAATCATAAAAATGAAATGGCAGCCCTTGATTCTAAAGCAAATCTGCCAGAAGGAAGTGGTGGGTGGAAAGCTAACATTTCTGTCACTCCTCCCCCAGCTCCCAGTCATACAACTACACACGTATGATCAGTACTGATAATTTCCCTCCATAGCAACCGGGAACTGTGTGTGTGTCGAGAACTCTACCAGGCGCATAATATTAAACAGACAAAAATGGTTAGAAAATCATTTAGATTCCTTACAAAAAAAGACAATTACCAATGCACACTTTCAAATGCAATTTGATTTCTGAGAAATGTAATTGTGATGTAACATAAAAAGGGCACAGCGAGATCTGCAGGATATGAATGAGCACAATGGCTAAGCCTTATTTAAACAATTTCTTGGGGAAATCAGGCTGCTTGTGTACTTGGAAGATAGACATGCTGCTTTGAATGTATTCATTAGAAATAAAAGGGAAACATATATTGAGGCACATTTAATACGCAGATATAAGGTGTCTGGCAAACATCCGATTCTAAATTTCCAGAACTGGTTCTTCAAAGAAATCAAATAAGGACTTTCCAGTTCAGTAAATCAGAGAACATGATCACATTAATGCACGTAAAGCTAATTAGTTAGTACTTGCATGTATGCCTCTAACTTATGAATTCCTTACTGGCACTCTGATTTTGGGAAGTTGCAGTTTATCATTATCTTGAAGGCTACAATGTCTATGACAAATTATGAAAACTTTCTGCTTTTGTCAAACTACAACTTTCAGCATTAACCCACACACAATGTAGTCATATGTCTCACGGATATGTATATGTATATGTATATATATATGTATATATATATATATATATATATATATATATATATATATATACGAAGACAAATGACCAGAAACACCGAGATGTTTCATGAATAATTCAAGTGTATTAGAAAATCACATGTAAAGCCGACGTGACGTTTCGGTCCACTCAGGGACCTTTCTCAAGGCAGTGGACCGAAACGTCACGTCGGCTTTACATGTGATTTTCTAATACACTTGAATTATTCACGAAACATCTCGGTGTTGCTGGTCATTTGTCTTCGTATCCGATTTCTTTACCTTGCACCCGAGTCTGAGCATTAAGAGCGGAGTGCTGCCCACATGGACTTTTATATATATATATATATATATATATATATATATATATATATATATATATATATATACATATACATATATATATACATATATATATATACAATAAGATTAATATGTGTAATCTGTAGAACATGCCCAGGGTCCGACTGGTGGGCCTGGGGCCCACTGGGACTGCTGTCCAGGGACCCCCCTCCGGCCCCGCCCCCCTACTAAGACGCGCCGGGCGACAATGAACATGCCTAAAAAACGACATAAACCTTGTTGTTAGGATTGTATAAGTAAGAAAGGAGCAACCATTTAAAACCCTTTTTCTTAAGCTTAGGTCCCTAACTCCCAGCATTGATTAACTTGTGAAGTGAAGAAAGCTGGAACCTGTACCAGGTTCAACTCCTAGAGGGCCAAAAAACAAATGGGGAAATGTAATAAAAGGTACAATTTGCTAGTGGTGTAATTACCTATAGCAACCAATCAGCCAGCGTTTAACTGGGCTGGGGGCATGGTGGGCCCCAGCCCTTGTGCCCGCCAACCCAAACCTGATCCCTCTCCTGATTGTGGCCAGTTGCTGCTGCCCCCCTCCCCTGGAAATTCGCTCTTAAAGTACCAGGAGCAGCATTTTTGCTGCCCCTGGTACCTAGTGGGGTGCTGCCGCCTGAGGCGACAGCCTCAACTTGCCTCATTGGCGAAGCACCCCTGATTGTGGCAGAAGTAAGTATAACATGTGAGCACCTGGGGGGGGTTAATGATAAGTGAGCAGGTGTGTGGCGGGGGCCCCAGAGGGGGTGTAGGGGCCCCGGTAGCAGCCCCGCTGGGCCTTGCACCCCAGTCTGACTCTGCAGGGAGCATTTACTGGTCACCTGTTTAAAAGCAAACAGCTTATTGGTTGTTGTTGGTTGCTACATCTGGGCAAATTGAATGCTTTTATTTACATATGGGGGAAAGTGGTGTAGGACACTGCTGATGTTACCATGAATGAAAATTCCCGCTATCATTCCTTTAGTTTTATAGAGAGGAAGGGCCGATGGCATGTTGAAGTTTGTTTGACCCTGCAAGAGAAAGGTCCTAATGAGGACCAAAACGTTGGACTCTTATACAATGCAATGCTAATAAAAAGGCAAAGATTTTACAAGGCTGTGCCCGTTGGAAGATTTGTCTGTGTATATAAGATATATGTATATTACATTTATCATTTATCATTTATAACCGATCACTGATTAAGGCCCTTGCCTGCCCCTTTGTTTTATACTTGAATAGATTTATAACACTATGGGCAATGCATGTGGAAACAGAAAATCTATCTGATTAAAAACCTGTAACCTCTTGACTATGAAGATTTTCATTCATCCAGGTCACGGTATATCTAGAATAGTTAAATGTAAAAAAAACAACTGGACTTGCTGAGTGACCCCTTGTTAGCAAACTGCCTGCCCTCTCCCTGTCCTTCACTGCTGTGCTGTTGTACAGAGAGCGCTCTCCATGGTGCTGGAATCCATTCCAAACCTCTGGCCACGTAACTAGTGACGCCTTTACTCCCATCTGTTTATTCATCAATGTCCTTCCAGCGGCAAAGCTCGCAGCTCGCTAAGGACTTCTCAACTGCAACATCTCTCAGAGAGAAACTGATGGTTTAAAGCCCCATATAAAATGCAAGAACAGTTTCTCTGCACTTGGCTAAAGCACCAGCGCACATCTATGTACATTAGCTAATATGTCAGAGCGGTATAGAGAGTCCATACACTCCTCTGTGCGTGTGTATAAGCCGAGCATGAGTGTGTGCTGCCAGTCTGATGGCAGGAGAAGGACGTGTCATTGGAAGAAGCTGTTGGGTGTCGGGGCTGCAGTGTTGCTACATGTAACGGGCAAGTCTAGTGACAAAGGGAAAGCGACAATCAATAGCACAATAGCGCCGCATCTTTACCTTTCCCCTTCTCTCCGGGCTGAGCCGTGCCGCTAGCTGCAGATCTCCTCTCGCCTGGCTCCCATCCCTCTGAGCCTATTCAGCTTCACACCGCACCTATTATTCTCCCTGAGAAGGGGCCCCGCACCCCTGTGCCTGCGCACTGAGCGCACAAAGCCGGCTCTGCTCCAGCGTAGGAGGAGGAGGAGCAGCAGCTGAACAGACGCTCATGAACAAAGCTCTCTCTGGCCAGAACAAAACCATTCATCATCCTCATCCTGTACCCACAGATGTTATCTATACGCCATGTTTAAAGGGGCAGCTACCTGAGGTGTTTTTGTTGTTGATGTTTCAAAAAAATGCATTTCTCAGCAACCTTTCAAAATACTTTAATTATACACTTTCATTGGTTTTTAAACTCTTTTATAAATGTTTTCATGGGCTTTTCGTTTGTTCCAGCTCAGTTTTCCACCAGTCAGATCTTATAATTAGCTGCTTTTCGGTTAATGTATTCTTAAACTGGAATGCAGAGAATTCAACAGCACATTTTCAGCTGCCATTGCTTTAACAAATAACTTGAAAACCATTCAAATTACTTAAAGGAACAGTAACACCAAACAATGTAAGTGTTTTAAAGTAATGAAAATACCATGTACTCTTGCCCTGCACTGCTAAAATTGATCTGTTTCCTTCAGAAACACTACTATAGTTCATATAAACAAGCTGCTGTGGAGCAATGGCAGAAATTGAAAACAGCTATATGGCACAGGTTAACTAATGGATAACAGATAACACCATTAGACAGACAGAGCTTATTTGCTATCTGATGTGTAACCTGAGCCTTTTCTCCTTTGAATGGCTGCCCCCATTGCTAAACAGCAGCTTAATTATAAATACAATAGTAGTGATTCTTAAGTAAACACACCAGTTATACTTTCATTACTTTAAAATACTTTTATTTTTTGACGTTACTGTTCCTTTAAGTAGTGTGTGTGTGTGTGTTGGATAATTGTTCAGAATTTGTCTTAAAGGACCAGTAATATAAATAAATTATTTTTTAAAACAAATTTGTTTCTACTTAACGAAAAAAAAAACCCCACCAAGGCAGTGTAAAACTTTCAATTCGTATCGTATCCATTATGATCTGATCTTTGGGCCCTGGGGCCCACGATCGGATCAGCCCAATATCGGCCACTTCAATGTGGTGCATATTGGGGGGAGATCGGCTCATTTGGCGACATCGCCAAACGAGCAGATCTCTACGTCTATGGCCACCTTTATGCAAAACCAGTGTTTGGTGGAGGAGCCCTTTAAAATATTTTGCCATAAGACTGAATGTCAATGGCAGCTGTCACTTTAACCATTTGAAAATGTTTTTAACCTTAATTTGGGGAGTTTTTTGGGTGTTTGACACTGGTTTATGCTCAAAACGTGATAAATGCAATGTATTCAAAGTTTTTAAGCCTATAAACTCCAAAATATGTGAGGTATTTAAAGGGGTTGTTCACCTTCAAACACTTTTTTCAGTTCAGATGGTTTCAGAATATTTCCCAGAAATAAAGACTTTTTATCAATTAACTTCTATTTCCTATTTGTGACCATTTTTCTAATATTGAACTGTAAAGTTTCATTTTTCACCTACTAAAGCAGCTCGGGGGGGGGGGTTGCTGACTCTTTAACTGTTATAAATTGATACATTTAGTTGATTAGTTATAAATTTATACATTTAGTTGATTAGTTACAAATTGATACATTTAGTTGATTAGATTCCCTGAGATTTTAGAATTGATACAATAGTTGCTTATATTCCACAGATGTTGCTGGAAAATGTATCAATTAATTGTATCAATTAACATAGCAAATTGTAATAATTTAGATGCTCCTGAATCACTGAGCTGCCAGACTGAAAGACCAGAGACACGAACATTAAAATTTAAAGGGGTTGTTCACCTTTGAGATAACTTTTAGTATGATGTAGAGAGTAATATTTTGAGACAATTTGCCAGGGCCGGAACTAGGGGTAGGCAGAGTAGGCACGTGCCTAGGGCGCAAAGCTGGAGGGGCACCAGGCACGTACCTTCCATGCTGCCTGCCTACACCTAATCCGGTCCCCTCTCTTCAGCAGAGTCGGCTTGCCTGTTCCTTTGCGCATGTGCGCAAGCATCCATTGGCACATGCGCGCCAGCGTCCGTTAGGGCATACGCGCTAGCGTCCATTTGCACATGCGCGCCTGCGTCCGTTCACGCATGCACACGTCAGTTCGCGCATGCGCGCACCAAGTCGGCGCTGCGGCCAGCCAGGTTGCCTTGGGCGGCTGGCTGGCTGGGTCTGGCTCTGCAATTTGCAGTTGGTTTTCATTTGTTATTATTATAAGGTTAGTTATTCAGCTTTTTATTCAGCAGCTCTTCAATTTTTATCTTAACCAATCTGGTAACTAGGCCAAAATTACCCTAGTAGCTGTGCATTTATTTGAATAAGAGACTGAAATATGAATAGGAGAGAGTCTGAAGGGTCAGAGACTGCAAAGAGTCAGAAGAAAAAGGCAAAAAACTATAAAACTATAAAAAATAAATAATGAAAACCAATTAAAAAGTTGCTTAGAATTGGCCGTTCTATAACAGGTGAACCACCCCTTTAATCATAAATTTTGTTTGGAAAGCAACTAAAAAAACTCGTATATGGTGAACAATCTGAAAACAACTCAACTGAAAAAAGTGTTTGGAAAGTGAACAGCACCTTTAGAAACTCAAAAAAGTCAAGCTATTTATTCATTTTGATCTGATTTTTTCAAGTTTAATTATTAGTAAATTAGACAAATTCATGGGTGATTTTGTTTCTGGTAAAATATGAGGAAAAAAGGAGTTTTAGTAAATGGCCTGTTAGAATTGATGCAATAGTTGCAAATACTCCAGAGAATGGTAAAAATGTATCAACTAAATGTTGCAAAATTGTAACAGTTTAGAGTCTGCACCTGAATTACTGAGCTGCCAGACTGAAAAACCAGAGACAGGAACATTCAACTTTAAATTTAGATTTTGGAAAAGCAGTAGAATAGAAAAGATGGAAAGTAATTGAAAAAATCTTTATTTCTGGTGAACAATCTGAAAAATATTGCACTGAAAAAATTGTATGGAAGGTGAACAACCCCTTTAATGCAATGTTTTGCTAAATAATTGGATTGTATTTGGATAAAACGAATATGGCCCATCTCGTAGGTGGCCACATACTAGGACAAAAATCTGTTTGTTAGGTGACCCAGCCAAGTAACATATGTAATATGTCTAGGGATGCACCAAATCCACTATTTTGGATTCAGCCGAACGCCTGTATCCTTCGGGAAAGATATAGCCGAATACCGATCCGAATCCGAACCCTAATTTGAATATTATGGGTAGGAAAGGGAAAACATTTTTTACTTCCTTGTTTTATGACAAAAAGTCATGCGCTTTCCCTCCACATATGCATGTGCAAATTAGGATTCAGTTCAGCCAGGCATAAGGAAAAAGGCCGAATCCTGGCCGATTCTGTGAATCCCTAAAGATGTCAAAGTCTTTTTAAAACTATCACCAGATTTTGGGTACATTACATATGAGAAAATGTGTGCAGGGTTGGATGGGAAGAAACAATGTTGAAATTTTTAATTATACCTCTATTAACCTTTATACAAATAAACCCAGGGCAAAACCCAGATTCCCTTTATCGAAGGCCCAGGTTATTCATTTTCCCTGCCCAGTTCTCCTACCAGACACCTAACCTCAATCCCAACCCCAAAATACACCCACACAATACTGTTCAGTTATGAAAAACCTTGTGCTGTCACTCATATTGCAGTCAGCAGACAAGGATAATTTGCTGAGAATAACAAAAGGCATTGCTTTAAATTTTAATTGAAAGGTTGCATAGAATTAAGTTGCAAAATCTATGTTTGGATTTACTTCCACTTTAAGAGAAAAATAATGTTTGTTTGGCTGAGAAAGCTAGTGATTATTCTTCCTGAAGGAGCAATGTCACTGATTGTACAGTATACAGTGAAAACTGCATAGCTATTCCAAGAAAGTGCAGAGCCCTGTCTAAAATCCTGTTAAGTTCAATAATAATTGTGAATTATTTTATAAATTGATGTTGTTATGACTTTCTTCTTTGTTCTTTCTGTTTAGAAGACAAGATGGCATCACAAAGGCAAACTGTAATGAATCTGTGTTTTAGTAATTCCTTAGACACTGAGATTGATTAAGGGTTTATAAACAGACCTGTCTGTTGAACTGAGAATCCCTTCAGGCTGGAAAATATGAATACATACAGTATGCTGATGTGCTTAGAGACAGGTTCCATGTAGTAAAGGGTGCAGGTAATGTGGATGCCTCAGCGCTCATTAAAACTAAATGCTAATTACAAAATGCAAACTTTCAGGTAATTTTATACCATTAGTTGTATGATATAGTAGTAGATTAATTCTTTATTAAACCAGTGTATGACCTTTTTTACGAGTCTTAGATAAAGATCAGTAATTTACATTGAAGTATAAGAAGATCACAGACGTTTTATAAGTCTTTTGTTACATCATTCCATTATGTATTCTTGCAAAAAAGACAATGTATCCATGATGTTTAATTCTTTCATGTACCTCTCAAAATTAGTGGTACAGGAGACCAAAAATCCACCAAACACAGGCATCCACAGATAGGGGCAAGGGAGACACTTGGACTTGTAGTACTTCATAATAAAGGATATTCTCTTGCCATATATATATATATATATTTTGTTCTTTTATATATGAACACATTTCTGAAAATGTATTAAATTGTGTGCCATACTCTTCCTGCCCATGCTCCCTGTGTGTACCCTAAGCTTCCTGCCCATACTCCCTGTGTGTGCCATACTGTGCAAGTACTATGCTCCCTGTGTGCCATACTCTGCCTCCCCTATGCTACCTGGGCCCATTAAGTGTTTAATCAAGTGCTGGATGTTACGTTGCTATCCATAGTGGAGGAGAAGGTATATCAATTTAAGGTTATGTTTCAATTTGACTTACATTTTTTACATTTCAAATTTTTTACATGTTTAGACCTGTACATGTTATCCTCACCTGGCTGTAGGGGCGGATCACGACTCATGAAATAAGTGCTTAGTAACTAAACGTCCGCTGGTAAATGTGTGTAATGTGTGTAAGGACCGGCTGATATTGATTTTTCCCAAATTTGAGGGGTTATTTACTAAAACTCAATTTTTTTTCTCTAAAAATGTGGGGCTTTTTTTTTTTACTAAAAAACTCGATTTATTATGCTCCAAAGCTGCTAAAAGGCTAAAACCATTTGAAGATGGTTTTCAACGTTCACAAATTGTTTTGGGGTGTTTGATGCTGGTTTTCACTTGAAAAATCAATACATTTGAGGCATTCGATGATTAAGCCTATATATTAAAAAGATGAGGTATTTAAACATATAAAACATATTTTAAAAATTTAAGATATTAAAAAAACTCAAAATTTTGGAGTTTTTTTGAATCAGATTTTTTAAAATGTAATTATTAGTAAATTAGTCAAATTCCTCGATGGGAGTTAGGTCAAGTTAGTTTTTGTTAAAATTTGAGAAAAAAATGATTTCGAAAATAACCCCCATTGTGTATTTTAAGTTTAGAAAAAATTGAGAATTTAAGTCCTCCATTGGACTCAATGGTACTTGCCAGGTCAAACGTGGTGTATTTTTTTAGTTTGGAAAATAATCTGCCACAAAATTAATAAATCTCTATACGTTTTCTAAATTCAAAATTTTGTTCATAATTAAAAAATGAAAATGCACAAATTTTTTGGGAAAAACATCTGAGGGTGTTGTCAATTTTTTTGGAAGAATTATTGGTAAATACCCCCCTAATGAACAATAATATTTTGAAGAATAGTTTTTTAGTGTCAGTATCACTTTAATGTGGTTAAGACAGTTCAACGTTTTTCAACTCTTTTATAATCTCTGCTCAAAAATTTTCCAACCACTAAAATCAAAGTTAACCCATAGGTTGCTGTCTGGGAATATCCTAATACATAATTTCAAAGGCAAAGTGTTTCATTTAAATGTGTGTGCAAAACATTTATTTGCATTTTTTTTAAACCTTATCCCGTACTAGGAGTTGTATGTCAAATTGTTGAGCACAGCATGACATGGCATATACAGTAATACAGCCATTTATAGTGGGATTCCATACCATTTGTCAAGTTATCTTAAATTCATGGCTGATGTATTGAAGGGAATGTTCTAAAAATATCTGATATGTTTATCTTAATATAAAGGTTCTGGTAACTGATGTCCCTGAGCATATATTTTTGGAATGCAATAAAAAACATATTTTCATGATTTTTGCCACTAATGTAAATTTGTTTTCCCTGAACTCACTCCCCCTCCCCTTGTAAACAACATAATTTGCAGTGTTTTAACCAGATGTTACTGTGCCCCACAGCAAATTCATTTTAGAGCCCTGTTTTACGAATAACTGTTGAAATTGCTCATTAATTAGGGTATCATGGGGCCCCCCAGGGCAGGAGTGCCGGCCAATGAGTCGAGTTGAGAAACTTGCCTCAGACGGCAGCGCCCCACTAGTTACCAGGGGCGGAAAAATGCCTCTTTTGTAACTTTAAGAGACGAATTTCCGGTTTTCAAAATGTGGCTATTCTAGCACACAGAGTGCTAGAATAGCTAGTGCTAGTACTGGAAATTTGGCTATTCTAGCACACCGAGTGTAATTTTTCTCTCAGGTATGGGACCTGGGGTTTTCTGGATAACTGATATTGCCATAATCTGGATCTTCATATCTTAAGTCAACTAGAAATTGTATATACTGTACATCCAATAAGGGTTATTAATACCTGCGTTTGGATCAATTACAGGGTAATGTTTTATTATTACAGAGATAAGGAACAGCTCATTATACAGAGGGCTTATTCATGAACAAGTGAAAGTGAAAGGGAATAATTTTTAAAAATGTGGATTATTTGGATAAAATGGAGACTATGGGAAACAGCCTTTCTGTAATTTGGAACTTTCTGGATAACGGATTTCCAGAAAACGAATCCAATACCTTTATAATAAACAAGCAGGCCACTATACAATATCACAATATTAAACATTCTTATAACACACTGAAATATGAAACGTGCTCATGTATTTGCCTCACAGATCCCTGGAACATGTCACTAATCTCAGATGTATTAGGGAATTGTTTAAATGGATATGCTTCTACCAATTCCACCATAACACATGAAGATATATATAGTCTCATGTTAAAACAGTAGTTGTCCTTCCTTTTAAGGACTAGTAATATTAAATCTGAGCTCATTTTGCAACTCTAATTTAGAGCTGTATCTCTATATTATATTGTAAAATATATACTGTATAACACACGTTTCATTGCTGCTTGGGTAGAAATAAGCAGTGGTCATTAATTCTCGTAGATAAAAGGACTATATAGACAGAAAGCTTGGAATAGAGAATTCAATAAAATATTCTCTGCACACAACAATATAAAAAACCTGATAATATAATTAGAGTCCAATCCAGAGTAAAGAGGCAAGATTATTGTAGGTTAATGGGCTAAACAGCGGATAGTGTAGCACTACTCATTAAATATAGCCCATTATTTCTGAGTTCAAACTCTGCTGCTGCTGCTGCTGAGACCTTGAGCAGAGAAATGTATGTCAGTTGCTGATGATTCATGTGGGCACCAGAGAGCAAATGATAAGGTGACTCATACGTCTTCGAATCTCTACACCTTTATCATTTTCTATACACATCTGTCACTCGATGTGCTCCTGACGAGATTCAGATATAAGATGTTTTCCCATCCCCAATACCAAATAACGCATGGGGTACAAATGCAATTAATCCCCCCCTATATATGTCTTTATTCATTGTTAGCAAGCACACCAAGCATCCGCAGTAAGAATGCTCCTTTATTTCCCACAGGACCAGCCTTACATCGAGAGACACTCTGTTTAAAAGGAATATGGCTGTCATCTTGATAATAAAATATTCTTCCACCGTCTGTCTTAGGAAATAATGATAAATAAACCTCCTTTATATAGTGCCACTATGTTGTGTGTATGAGTGGACCAGTTGTGCCTGTAGAAGTGAATTGGTTGTTTTTTTCTTCTAATGCAAGAATTATTTAAATAAAAGGTCAGCATCAATTTTGAAAATGGCTTGTGACATTACATTTCAGCAAGTTGACAGCTTGTTACCTCTTTGCTGCTGAGGCCTTTTCACCCCGGTTGTGATCATATTTTGGCAGATTGTTAGTCCTTAGAGTCAAGCGGACATTTCAATCATTTTTCGGTAACATATCCGCAAGAAATGACCTATGTTATGCACACAAATCTATTCTTTTAAGATATCTAGTTCATGAAACCTACTGCTATTCCAACTTTGAAAAACATTGTAATTATATTTAATAAGAAGACATGTTTTTCCCCACCAAAGATTTTATAATTCTGGGTATTTTTTCTGGATTTAAGTGTTTGCGTACAAATTAATGCATTGAGCCGAAAAAAAGTTGCATTCATATAGGGGATAATGTACCGACTATTGTGAACTATAGGATGTATTAGCTGGAATTAGTGATGGGCGAATTTATTCGCCAGGCGCGAATTCGCAGCGAATTTGCGCGATTCGCCGCCAGTGAATAAATTCGTGAAACGCCCGCGAAAATTGGCGGCAAAAATTTTTTACGAAAAAGCGGGCGCCGGCGTCAAAAACGGGCGCCGGCGTCGAAAAAACGGGCGCCGTTTCGCTAATTTTTCGCCATTTCGCGCAAAATTCGCGAATTTTTTGGCGAAGCAAAACTGCGCAAATTCGCCCATCACTAGCTGGAATTCTTGGGAACTGGGGTTTTCTGTAATTTTGGTCTCCATATTTTAATTCTGCCAAAGTGTCACCAATTTGTATTCATGCAGCTTAGTTACCATCAAGTACAAGTACTGTTTTATTATTGCAGAGAACAATGAAAGCTGGATAAGGTATCTCTCAATACCTGTACCTAAGGGCTTTTATACAGGTTAGGAATGCCAAGGTGACACTATTTAGGTACATTATTTATTATAATGCACAGTCGTATGACACAAATGACATCACTAACACAGGGTCAGACTGGCCTACAGGTGCACCAAGTAAAAGCCTGGTGGGCCCTCAGGGCCCTAGGCCCTCTAGCTATATTGCTACAAGTGAGCCCACATCGCTCACGAAGTGTAGGAACCTGCAGTACACTAGCGCAGAGCAGCAGCTCGCAGGTCTATGTCTGACTGGCCAGACTGTAGCAGTGGAGAAAGTGGTATCTGCACTGTCGTGGAATGGCATTAATGCGGGTGGCTGGCCTGCCTGTGTGTGCTGCGTGCCTATGTCGGCCCATAACATTCCTTGGTGACATCTTCCCCAGAGCATGAGCATCAGTAGGAGTGGTTTAAACCTTCTTTGTCCTTTAACTTAATGCAGTAAAGTAAGCTTGAGGGATGATAAAACCATGATAAAAACAATGCAATTAACTGTCTAGAGACAAGTAACTAAAGGTGCAGTCCATAGTAGAAGAAGGACCAGAAGTGTTGCAGCTCTACTTTCCAAGGAAATATACCCTTAAATATAATGAAGGGTTATTATCAAATAATAAAAATTATGTTGATATTAATTTAAAACATTCTCAATCGGATTATGGTAAGTAAACCAATTAATAGTATAGTAATAGCTTTTACTTTTGGGGAAAAAAAACCCTTCAATGTTATATTTGCACTGTGAATATTGGGACACCTTTTTTTAAAGGTTTTGAAGTTTAGTGTCCTCATTCTGACCGCTGCATCCATGCTATGCCAGACAATATGGCAAGATGTGTTGGTTTCATCTCTCGGTGGAAAGAAGTACACGACAGTGCTGTTTTTGTAGCTAGTAGAGGGAATTTTTTTTTCAAATGAGTCATTCAGCGAGGGATTCTATTCATATTTATGTAAGCATTATATAATACACTGGAGATGCAATTTCAGCACATGATCTTCCGGTTCCATACTCCTATGAAAAAACGTAGCAATTGTTATAATATATAACTTGGTATACAAACTATAACATAGGATGGAGGTTGACCATCTGCAGTGCAAAACCATGGTGTTCTGCAATTTACATATTTGCATGCGCATAAATATAATAGTATGAGTCATTAATAGCCTTGGGGAGGGATTGTGCCCTTTTATGTTTATTAGGCTTGTGTTCAAATGCGTAAGCAAACTTCCTTCCTATCTAAGGTGCCCTATATGGGAATTTTACTTGAATATGTTAATGTATGTAGTTTCATAATGCCAGAATTCTATTTTGGGCATCTATTTGTCTGCATTTAACAATATTCCAAGCACCACTGCTTAGACTGTAAATTCCATGGAGCGTAGAAATCCTTCCTCCTGTGTCTTGACTCATGGCTCTTCATTTTTCTTAATGTGTATATATTTTATTGAAATATTCATTCCCCCCGTACATACTAATATTTTTTTGTAGAATATACTGCTTGTTGATACATACACAAACGGCACTATATAAATAAAGATCTCCATGAATGAATAAATAAATGCATACCACCATTAGAGCTTGATTCATTTGAAACAACTGGGGCAGTTGGATCTAAATTTCCATTTTGCAACACTTTCCTAACAGTCAGGAAAGTGTTGAAGGAACATTAACACCAAAAAGGAAAAGTATTTTGAAGTAATTAAACTATAATGTAATGTTGCACTGCACTTCTGTAAAGAAAGACTTCTGTAGAATATATAAACAAGCTGCTGTTTAACCATGGGGGCAGCCATTCAAGCTGGGAAAAAAGGCACAAGTTTCATAGCAAGTAACAGAAAATATCTGTAGAATCCCATTGTGTTTTACAAAGAAGATCTGTTATCTACTATGTAAACCTGTGCCTTTTCATCTTTGGATGTCTGCCCCATGGCTAAACAGCAGCTTATGTATATATCTACAGTAGTACTGAAATTAACACACCATTTTAATTACTTTAAAACACTTTAATTTTTTGGTGTTACTGTTCCTGTAAGATGTTTGTTTTGTGAGCACACAGCATATTAGTGTATACAGCTATTTTTTTTGCATCTTATTCGCCAGCATGCCACAGGAATATCCTGGAAATGGAGCATGACAATTCTGTTTTGAATTCAAATAGATAAACACATCTTTTAGTTCAGGAAGAGGTTCTAGACTTCACAATGATGGAATTCATGATAGACACTTGATGTAAGGCCATTCTGCTGGGGCTTTAGCTACCACATATAATTTTTCCTACTGTATATGCTGATATCCATGCCAACAATCATTATGAAAAAGCAGTCATTTGGCCACATGTTTGCATTACCTGCAGTGATAAAATTCTTTATTTCACCATTCCATGACTATAAGAAATATTTCTGTGTTGTTATCTGTTCAGCTATTCTTATGTTATGGATTTATGACCATGCTGTTTCGCAAAGGTCTCCAACATTCCATTAATTATGGGGGGCTAAAAGTAGTGGCGGGGGCTTGGGTGCTCAACCTTAAAGGAGAATTCAACCCTGTATAAAAAAAAACGTACCCCCCTCTCTCCCCAGCCTGACTCCCCCCCAGGAAATTTCCCATACTTTATACTTACCCCTCGGCGCAAATCCTGCCAGCTGAGTTCCACGCATCCATCTTCCGAGTCCTCTGTATCTTACTGGGAGATTGCTATGTTGGTGCATGTGCAGTTGGAGCAGTTTGCCGGTTTGCAACAATTGCACATGAGCCGAATTGGACAGAAATTGCCATTCTCCCAGTCAGCTTACCGAGTACGTGGAAGATGGATGTGTGCAACTCCGCTGGAAGAATCTGTGCAGAAGGGTAAGTATAAAGTATGGGGCATTTCCCCAGGGGGTAGTTAGACTGGGGGGAGGAGGGAGGGCCGTCTACCTGAGGTGGGGGTACAGAGTTTTTTTTAATACAGGGATGAATTCTCCTTTAAGGTCAGTTAGAGGGATAATTAGGGAGAATGATTATTTAGTCTCATAGATACACCTAAACGACAATATTAAAGGTCAGCTAGGTTGAGGTTTAGGTTGAATGTGAATTTGCTGTCCTAAATATTCTAGAAGCTACGACTGATCATTGCAATGAAAAGGAGATTCATAATCAATTTTAATTCCTGGGTCACAAATATTTATTCTAAACCCAATCTGTGTCCCATGTTAAACAGACATGCCCCCATAATAATAAATTTGAAGTTCTGTAAATAACCCCCTAAGTGTCTTTTATTACATAAACCCCTTATTAACATACTTGATACAGAAAGTAAAAGGACATTTATGAATTAATGTTACCAGCATGGGTGTCCACAGACACGTGCCCCTCCCTGGACTTGTACTTCATAATAAAGGATATTCTCTTGCCATAAGTATAAATATATTGTTTTGTTCTTTTTTATATGAACACATTTCTTTACAATACCATTAAGAACCTGCAATAAGTTTAGAAAAGGCTTATATCTTATGGTCTGCACCCCTTCAAATTATGGACCATCCCAATGCCTATTCTATTGCTCAGATCAGCAGCCCGGTTTAGCTTTGCCTCTTCTCTCTGTGAGAATCTTCCTGCTCCTCAACTGTGTGAGGAATGAGAGAATCAGAGTAGAGAATCTCCTCCTGATGAAGGTGTGTTTAGCTTAGAGTGTAAATGGCAGTGTATATGTGTGTGTCAACACCAGTGTATGTGTGTAACATTATGGGGCAAATTCACCAAGGGTCGAATATCGAGGGTTAATTAACCCTCGATATTCGTCTGGGAATTAAAATCCTTCGACTTCGAATATCGAAGGATTTTAGCGCAAAAACTGAGATAGAACGATAGAAGGAATAATCGTTTGATCGAACGATTAAATCCTTCGAATTGAACGATTCGAAGGATTTTAATCCAACGATCTAAGGATTATCCTTCGACCAAAAAAATTTAGGCAAGCCTATGGGGACCTTCCCCATCGGCTAACATTGGGTTCGGTAGGTTTTAGATGGCGAACTAGGGGGGTTGAAGTTTTTTCTTAAAGAGACAGTACTTCGACTATCGAATGGTCGAATAGTCGAACGATTTTTAGTTTGAATCCTTAGATTCGAAGTCGAAGGTCGAAGTAGCCCATTTGATGGTCGAAGTAGCCCAAAAAACACTTCGAAATTCGAAGTTTTTTTACTTCGAATCCTTCACTCGAGCTTGGTGAATTGGCCCCTAACTGTTAGTGTTAATGTGTGTAAGTGCAACTGTGTTTAAGAAGGTCTGACAAACTGTGTTTGTGTTATAGAGACTATAAATTAACCTGTGTATAGCTGAGTAATTACATTCATTACTGAATCTTATAAGTACAGGTTGGCTGTGGGTTTTGCCCACAACTATTCTCCCAATGCTTTTGCCACAAAGCAAATTTACCCCTACAGTAGCTTCCCCATATATCCATGGCCTCACTCTATTCACTCTCATCTTTTACCCTCTCACCCCCCTCTCCTGCACCGTATCCAACTCATTGTTTATTTTTGGATGACTCTTATCTTTTAACCCTTCTGCCACTTTGGGAACAAAGCAGCTTTCCCCTAGATTGAAATTCAATGTATAACCATAGCTCATGTGCTAGTGATATTTTGTTGTGCACAACCTCTTGCTGCTGTTGTTACTCTACTTTATGTACAGTAGAACCCCCATTTAATATTTTTCAGGGGACCAGAAAAAATGGTGTAAGTCAGGGAAATGTATTATGCATTATATATTGGTGGAACCACAAAAAATGGTATAAAATCCAGAAAAACATAAAGTTAGGGGATGAAAAATGGAGGCTTCACTGTATGTATCCAGCTGTAACTACTGTAGAACTCTAGAAGGAATAACATTCTACAGGCCGCTGGTTAGTAATTGTGCTGAGAAAGTATAAAAGACCAAATGTTGTCCGGGCAAACAAGGATTTGGTGTCACTAACACAATGGCAATGCTATACATGTGCAACTACTTTATATATTTATAGAAAAGCTGTTGTTCGGTTTGTGTGGAAATCAAAATATCGGTACAAGCAATTTGTGTAATATGTTTTCGGACACCCATGGTTACCAGAGAAGTATATATTTTTTAAAAAATCTGTCTGCATCTGCTGGCCTTGCAACCAGACAGCTATCAATCCCTAAATGATGGGGACATTAACAGCATGTCTGCATACCATGGGGATATGCCAAGCTGTCAGTATCTGACAAATGATATGCAGTATATAGTTATTGTATTATTTGCTACTGAGTCGCAAACAGTTTATAAATTAGCCATGAGTTGGTGCCCGAAGCAAAGGGTAATGTGTGTCACATTTTTACTAACCCTCCACTAAATAATTAATTAGCGTTCCACAACGAGAATTAATTGTTTCATTTTCTGTGGATAGATTACAAAGAAGTACTGGCTAACATAATTAAAAGAGTTGCCTTGATTGCTGGAAGCACTCTTTGCTAGATGATTATCATATCTGTGGCCTTTGACTTTAGATTAATGGATTTTAAATATGTGAACCTGTCTAAGCAGAAACGTAGGATGCAGCCTGCATCCAATAATTTTTGTTCTTCAAGAAAGGCAATGACTTGTAGTTTAACTGTGATGGTCCTTCCCCACAGGTACTGTACAGCATACAGGTCATTATTTTAGTGACAGCAGAATTATACCTTTAATATACATTTTGTGTAAGAGAAAGTATATGCCATTTTGCAGATTTCAAATCATATATATTCTTCTGTTTATAGTTTTCCAGATTATCAAAATGGTATTTCCTCATACAAATCTTATAGTGTTGGCTTACTACGGTCACCCATTGCTGTGATGTATAATAGGCAACTTGCGTTTGACAGAAAATTTCCAGTATTTTTATTTTGTGCTTAAATCGCACCCATCACCCAAAAAAATATATTCAAAATCCTATTTTATCACATTAGTCAAGCAAAATAAACTTTAAATACTATATAAATTATTTGAATCTTGTTTCCATCAGTCTGGGAATTCATAATAAAAGCAAGGAGGCAGGAGCCATTTTGTGGACACTGTTATTAAGACAAGCCTTGCATCATCTCAGAATCTTGTTGTGCACCAGAATGGGTGACCTGATATCCATCCCCATGCCTTGGCTGCACAGTTAAATGGTGAAGAGAACAGTGACATCTAGGAAGTGCTGAATGGAAAGTGAAAGTAATTGTCTGCCCTCCTTTATGCCTAAGGCATAGAGGAGGGGCAGGCAACATTTGATTGTCAGCTGAGATTTGTAAATGAGTTTATAACATATATTAATGCTTTAATTTAAAAAAATGGATTTCGTGTTTAATTTGAAAAGGATTTTTACTATCCAGATTTTTATGTTTGGATGACAGGTCCACTTTAAAACTCCACCATTACCTTTTTATTACAGCTATAACCCCCCCCCCCAATAATGCAAAGCATGGATACACTGGCATTCTTTTCACTTGCATGTCCCCAAGCAACAATTCATGCTTTTGATGCCTTTAGGCAGAATAACTTATCTTTTTCCTGTGTGTACTCTATCTTTTTAACTGTAGATTGTTAAAATAATAAAAATAAATCAATAAATGAAATTACTTACACTATACATGTATTGTATTCTGATGTAGCCAGCTCTGGTAAGGGACTGTGTATGTAGACTCAGGCAGGGAGAGGAATACTTGTCAACAGCAGCAATTGACTGCACCTCCAGTTAATATGTGCAGCTATTACTGCCACTTTTGGTGTAGAGCTCTGACCCCAGAACAGAAATGGAAATCATTGTATACAAAAGCAACTAGGAAGGGCCAATTATCCCAAAACTAAACTACTAGTTACAAACAGGACAGCTATGTTTCTCCTGCCTTTTCTCTCTGCTTTTTTCTGGAATGTGGAAAGTGCTAAGAGTTACTAATAGTTAAGGGGTGAATGTGTGGCTTTTCACTGAAGTCAATGGTCGTCAAAATAATTTTGACGTAGCAACAATTTTGATGCGAGCATCAGTTTTTATACATGTGACTATTTTGTCCAAATGCGTCCGAATAATTTTGTAACTCGACTTTTCGCAGCAGTTTTGCAAATTTCGATAAGTGCACCTGAACAAAATAGAACCCCTGGGACTCCAGTGGAGCTTGCTCTAGTGGTTAGCTGCTCTTTAAAGGAGAAATCAACCTGTGGGGAAAAAACCCTACCCCCCACCCCAGGTAAACCTCCCTCCCTCCTCCCCCCAGGCTAACAAACCCCCTAGGGGAAATGTCCCATACTCTTCCAGCGAAGTTCCACACGTCCTTCTTCTGCGTCCACTGTAAGCTAACTGTGCGATCTGTATTTCTGTGCATGTGCAGTTGGAGCAGTTTGCCGGTTTGCGCAACTGCGCATGCGTGTAATTACACAGAAATTGCCTGGGGGGAGGAGGGAGGTCTACCTGGGGTGGGGGGTAGGGTTTTTTTTCCCCCACAGGTTGATTTCTCCTTAAAGGGGTTATTTATTAAAGTCTGATTTTTTTTATTGCTGGACTTTTGAAGGGGAAAACCCCAATATTTTTGTAGAAAAAAACCCTAAAATTTTAAAGATTGTTAAAAGCCCAAATAAAAAAGTACTCCAACTCAGACCTGCCAAGCTTATGTAGAAGTCAATGGCAGATGTCCCGTTGACATTTTGAAGATATCCTGATCTGTGCTGGGTTTTGTTCAATTATCTCAAGATTTTGTGGTTTTGGGTGTCAAATCCGAAAAAAGTCACAGGTTTGGGGCGTGAAATCTGAAAAAGTTGTACAATTCAGATTTCTTCATGATTTTATTGAGTCTTTTCTTGCAAAATAAATTTTTGTGAAAATGTATTGATAAATAACAGGAAAAAGTTTATGTGTATTTGGTTTTCAGAAAATAGCGAGAAAAATGTGGATTTTGATAAATAAGCACCCCTCTAATTGTTTGCCCTGTAAGTGAGTGCTCTGTAAGTGGACTTACAAATACATGAGTTAGTGAATGCTCTGTAAGTGGAGTTACAAATACGTGAGCTTCAAACTAAAGCTTCAAACTGGGATAATAAGTGCAACACTGCGGTCGATTGTGAGTCTCTTGCTCACTGAACAGTACCTATCGGGGTCAGATAGTTTGGGGGGGACAGAACAGCAGCAGGATGATGAGGCAGTTAGTTAGGTGACAGTTAGAAAATCTAGTGCAGGCAAAAGGAAAAGGGAAGCTGCTTCAGAGTTTATACATCCTATTGTGTGAAGAATATGGGAGTGTGAACTCTGTATTGGCAGTTCTAGATGGGGCTGATCTCTCTAACAGCCAGGCGAGCAGTTTCTCTAGTAGTGGTGGGGAGGAGAGCAGAGCCAGGACTAAACAGATTATGGTTGTAGGGGATTCAATTATTAGTAAATATGGTAATCTGTCATCTGGATTGCTATAACTGAACAGTTTGCTGTCTTCCTGTTGCCAGGGTTCGGCATGTGGTTGGTCAGGTTGACCCAGCTGTTGGGTGTGATGGGTGAATTTTGCTGTAAGAATCTGCGCCGAGGAAGGGTTTGGTTTCCTAGAGCACTGAGCTGATTTTTCCTTGGGGTACAATCTATTTAGTCGTGATGGCTTGCACTTCAATGGAAGGGAGTCCACTGTGTTAGGGGAAAGAATGGCTAAAAGGTCAGAGGAGTGTTTAAGCTAGGCAAGGAAGAGGGGTGGGTGATATAAAGAATTATGGAGAAGCTAGGGTAGACAGTTTAGTGGAATTAGTAAGGGGTCATGGGGGAGGAGTGAGGAGTGAGGGGGCATACAGTTTACCAGCTGAGGAGTTCCCTCTGTTACAAGGAAAACAGGATAATACTAACTTAACATATAATTCTCCATTAAGTAATATACAGTCAAAAGGAAAAATAGTAACCTCCGCTGGCAAATGCATGGAGGTAAAATGTGAGAGATAATTGCATGCTTTAAAAATTATGATATAATTGGTATCACTGAGACCTGGTGGGATGAAACATGTGACTGGGCTGGGAATGTAAATGGTTACACCCTTTTAAGGAGGAACAGAGGGATTAAAATGATGGAGGAGTGTGTTTGTATGTAAAGCCTGAATTAAAGCCATGCACGAAATAACCAACACAAGAAATAACCATTGATGGTATGGGGGAGGGAGTGGAATCCCTATGGGTAGAGATTTCATCTGGGCCAAGGGTTACAAAGAAAATGATCATTGGCGTATTCTACAAACCACCTCGTATAAGTGACAATAATGAAACCCAGTTACTTTTATCTTGGCAGGACTGTAACAGGTGTAGCGGGTAGTGATTCTTGACTGTTATTTTATTAAATTTGAGTAAGTCAATACATGGGGTTTTAATGTAAATAGTAGCTGGCAGCTGTTGATGAAAGTCCTGTAGGATCCTTGGTCTCCTGAAAACTTGTCTGGCATGGCAACTTTGGGTTCTAAATAAGAAGCAGCAGCAGGGTCCCCAGAGGCCAAGACAGACTGGGCAGGAGCAGCAGTGACCGGAAGTGAAGCAAACATACGGATATCTTGAAGTTGACTTTGCATAACTTGACATCCTCCCTGAAGATCTCTAGCCACCTGGGTGAGTGTGGCAATTTGCTGAGACAGGTCCTACAGTGAAGACGACTCTCCTTTAGGCTCCATGTCTTGCTTATAATTTAAGGATGCAGATAGCTCAATATGTGAAGAGTCAGCAGGGAAGTAAATAATACCAAAGGCAAGCTGAGGTTTAAGCCGAATGAACTTCAGAAGGCAGTTTCCTGTTAATGTAGTCAGAAAAGGGGCAGAAGTCGGAGGCAGGCAGAGTTCATTCATGGTCAGACAAGGTAGAGCTCAAAAGGCAGGTGGAAATCAAGCAGGGAAACCCCAAGCACAAGCCAAGTCGTAAGTATGATTCAGGAATATTGAGCACAGGATCAGGAGTGAAGAAATATTCAGTTTGTTTGCTTTGGCGTCTATTTAAAAAAGAGAGCTTGGCAGCTAACGTGCAGAGCATGATGTGATCACGTCAGTAGTGATGGGCGAATTTATTCGCCGGGCGAGAATTCTAGGCGAAATTGCGCTATTCGCAGCCAGCGAATAAATTTGCGAAACGCCTGCGAAAATTCGCCCAAAAAAATTTGCCGGCGTCAAAAAAAATTTACGCTCGGCAAAAATGAGACGCCGCCACAGTTTTGCGAATTTTTCAGCGAAGTGAAACGGCGCAAATTCGCCCATCATTACACATCAGACACAACGCATGGGGCGCACGCTTAGATGTGTGAATGGGCAGTGAGCACAGAGGATACACATAAGAATACGCACCGCTGTGCCTGTGAACAGACGAAGCTTTCGCTGAATGCACCAAAGCCTTAAGCTGGCCATAGATGCAAAGATCCGATCGTTCGAATCCTCGAACAATCGCACTTCCCCATCTCCCGACCTGCCACTAACCTTCAGTTTAAATAAAGTAGAAAAAGAACAAATCAGCCGATGTTCTGCCCCTACAGCAATCATACCAAAGTTATGTCCGACAAAAGCTGGTCCGATCAGCAATACATGCAGAGATGTTATCAGCAGCCGAAAGAATCTTTTAACCTGTCCGATCGACCATGGGATGAAAAATATGGCGACTCTCCACACACGGTCCGAAAATTGTACGAATTGAGGACTCGTACGATCGGATCTTTGTGTATAAGGCCAGATTTACACATGTTGATGGGGGAATGGTCAGGAAGATGTCTTGCTCACTGAGGAATAAGACATTTTTGGTGGCAGGTGCTCCTTATAAAGAAATAAGGCAACTGTCAGCAAATTGGGGGGACATTTTTGGTGTCAGGTGCTCCTTTATAAAGAACCATGACACCTGTAAGCACACCTAACTACTGCACCCTTAGACCCAAGCACTAGAAACAAAGTGGTTCTGAGCCAAAAGATGGCTGGCAGATGGAATAAAGTTTAAAGCAACCACCTGTGGTGCACAATGTCTTGCCAATGAAGGTCAAGAAGATGATGCTCCATCACAGATCGGAAAGTGGTTCTCTTCCCATAGTGTCACTGTCAGACAGGAAAGTGAAAAACAGAGGCTCCAACGTTGGACCAGAAAGGGATCCCCCTCCCCCATTGAGATCTTATTGCTGTTTGACAGGAAAGTGTTTCTCCCAAATAGAGGCTCTGTTGTCATAGTTACATAGTTACATAGTTACATAGTTAAATTGGGTTGAAAAAAGACAAAGTCCATCAAGTTCAACCCCTCCAAATGAAAACCCAGCATCCATACACACACCCCTCCCTACTTTTAATTAAAATTCTATATACCCATACCTATATTAACTATAGAGTTTAGTATCACAATAGCCTTTAATATTATGTCTGTCCAAAAAATCATCCAAGCCATTCTTAAAGGCATTAACTGAATCAGCCATCACAACATCACCCGGCAGTGCATTCCACAACCTCACTGTCCTGACTGTGAAGAACCCTCTACGTTGCTTCAAATGAAAGTTCTTTTCTTCTAGTCTAAAGGGGTGGCCTCTGGTACGGTGATCCACTTTATGGGTAAAAAGGTCCCCTGCCATTTGTCTATAATGTCCTCTAATGTACTTGTAAAGTGTAATCATGTCAGACTGGTACTCCATCAGCTTTATGAATTGCATTCCATTTAATCAAGTTGTAATTCCTTAATAGATTAAAAATGCAACAGGGCCAACTTGGGGGGGGGGGTACAGACAGGGGATGGGCCCAGCTGTGAGAAATAAAATTTGCTCAAAAATGGAGCACATGAACAGAGCACCGGCAAAGTGGTAGGGTAGCAAGTGGCCTAGTAGCCACAGGATCCTACAAGGACTGAGGCCTACAGGGATTTTTCCCGGTGTCCCAGTGGGCCAGTCCAACCTTCGCAGTATACAGCAGAGTAATTCAAATGCTGCATCCAAATGAATAGGATCATATCATACTTCACATGCTGCACATTTAAATAATCTGTGATTAGTGATGGGCAAATTTGCAAATTTCACGAAACGGCGAAAAATTCGCGAAACGGACGCCGGCATCCGTTTTAGACGTCAGCGGCCGTTGTTTTTGGATAGAATTTTTCCCGCGAATTTTCACAGGCGTTTCGCGAATTTATTATGGGATATTGCAACTGGCTGTAACCAAAACAGGATAGCTGACGCTTCAACTATATTGACTATAGAAATGCAACCTGCAGCGGTTCACTTAAGTGAACAGAAACACCAAAAAACTAGGACCACATAGGTCTACATTTGGAGCTTGCCTTTCTGTACTAACTAGTTATTTTCTTGGATCCAACATAGAGGACAAGCATGACAGGCAAAGCATTTTATGGTTGTATACTGTGAGTGGGAGAAAGATTGCAGGAAAGGTTTAATTTTTACTGAAAATATGCAGTGGAGTGGAGAAGTGAGAAGGTTGCCATTCTGGTGGTGTTAGAGACGGGGAAAGAAACTGTTTTGATGCAGGTCAAGATTAGACCAGAACAGCAATTGTGTCTTAACGCAGAGTTGAGCCCATGAGTTATAGAGTATATAAAGTATTACATTTATGGGTAAAGAGACAGTCTTTCGTATATTCTACTTGAACTTTACACGCACTCAGAGTGAATCTCAACGAGAAAATGCACGTAAGCCAAATCAGCCCTATTAACTTTGCTATACCGTTGTAAACGAAATCCATAGTGCAGCAAATGAATAAGGCTAAGCTAGAGCTGTGTGCAGGTTGAGTACATTCAAGCACCTGTGGTAATAACAGGAAGGGATTTGATTATAGAGAGCTATTCAAAATATATTTACAGTAACTTTATTTACATGCATTTGGAATGTACAAAGAAATCAGTGTTGCTTGCTGTGTTTCACAGCTCCACAATATAGCATTCCTGCTAAAAAGTTGCTGCTAAATTTTGGGCTTGAAATATTTTGCTACTGAATACATGACATTTAATTTCTTGCAACTTTGTTGCAACCACAATTAACATCATGCAGCAGGACACATGCTTTTTTTGACCCCCACCAACACATTTCAAAAGATATTGAGTTAATACATTTGTAGTCTTAAGTAATGTAAATTGAGGAGTCCCCTTGTCAAGGAAAGCTCTGGAGCTATAAATGCAGGGGCTGCATGACTAGGGATCTGAATGACCAGCAGTGAGATTACACTGGTTTATGTTTAAAGATTGACAGAATCAGATGCAGCTGTGATTGGGTGAGAAAGAATAAGTCAAGGCAGGGGAAACCTGGTCTGTGGGAGAGGGATGTGATGTCAGGGGAAGACACAGTTCCCTTCATTATCTTCTTAACAGGTAGTAAAATACCACCCTCCCCTTTTTTTTGCATTTTTTGTGAAATGTCAGGAGTTTTTTCTTCAAGTTCCCATATTATCTATTAATAACTGATAATAACCTGCATGCACATGTTATATTGTGGTTTTGGTATGGTTATACAGTATAAACGTGAGAGTCTGCATGGTATTATTTATGTTAAATGAATGTCAAATGCTTGATCCAGGGAATGTTTCCAATCACCATTGGAACCAGGAATTGATACCAAACACACGATAGCTAGTGTAGCGGGGTTAACCCCTGCCCGTTTATTTGCGTCAGTGATGTACCGCACCAGATGAGACCAACAGTGTTGGACTGGGATGCCAGGGGCCCACCAGAAAACCTTAGACCATGGGCACACTTTCCTCCTTTTCTCACTCAACCTCTTTATTCTCCTAGTCTTTTATATCTACTAACTATATTCTTCCATTATCATGGAGTTTTTCCCATAACGAAACAAGGAATGACCATGAAATAGGTCAAATGTTTAAAAGCAAGAGGGCCCACTGACACCTGGGCCCACCGGGAGTTTTCCTGGTATCCTGGTGGGCCAGTCCGACACTGGAGACCAATATAACTTATATTAGAGGTGGTTAGAGAGGTGCCGACTAGGGATGTAGCGAACGTCGGAAAAAAAGTTCGCGAACATATTCGCGAACTTGCGCAAAAATGCGAGCGGTTCGCGAACGGTTCGCGAACCCCATAGACTTCAATGGGAAGGCGAACTTTAACATCTAGAAAAGACATTTCTGGCCAGAAAAATGATTTTAAAGTTGTTTAAAGGGTGCAACGACCTGGACAGTGGCATGCCAGAGGGGGATCAAGGGCAAAAATGTATCTGAAAAATCTGCCTGTGTGTGCTTGGAAGAGATAGTGTAGGGGGAGAGCTGTTAGTGATTTCAGGGACAGATGATAGTAAGCTTGCTGGCTAGTAATCTGCTTGATACTGCTCTGTATTGGAGGGACAGAAGTCTGCAGGGATTTGAGGGACATTTTAGCTTAGGTAGCTTTGCTGGCTAGTAATCTACTGTTCTCTTTAAACAACTGCCATACGTTGACCTTGTAGGCATTGTTTGCCCAGTTTTTTTGGACGCAGCCACTGAAGCACAGTTGCCAGAAAAAATATGCCATATAAATGCTGAAAATAGTAATTTTTTCGCCATACGTTGACCTTGTAGACATTGTTTGCCCAGTTTTTTTGGACGCAGCCACTGAAGCACAGTTGCCAGAAAAATTATGCCATATAAATGCTGAAAATATAAATTTTTTTGGTTGCAGCCACTGAAGCACAGAGGCCAGAAAAATTATGCCATATAAATGCAGAAAATATGCATTTTTTTGGTCGCAGCCACTGAAGCACAGTTGCCAGAAAAATTATGCCATATAAATGCTGAAAATATAAATTTTTTTGGTTGCAGCCACTGAAGCACAGAGGCCAGAAAAATTATGCCATATAAATGCAGAAAATATGCATTTTTTTGGTCGCAGCCCACTGAAGCACAGTTGCCAGAAAAAATATGCCATATAAATGCTGAAAATAGTCATTTTTTGCCATATACGTTGAGTCAACGTATGGCAAAAAATTACTATTTTCAGCATTTATATGGCATATTTTTTCTGGCCTCTGTGCTTCAGTGGCTGCGGCCAAAAAAACTGGGCAAATAATGCCTACAAGGTCAACGTATACACTACTACAGCGGTGGATACGGATTACGTAAAATATATGAATGCTGCTTGAAAAAAAGTAACTCAAGTGGTTTTTCTAGAGACGGTAATATTATGGATATTTAGACAGAATGTGAACAATGTCACACAGCTAGATGGCGGGTTGAAGAAAACAGTGTGCAAATAATGCCTACAAGGTCAACGTATACACTACTACAGCGGTGGATACGGATTACGTAAAATATATTATGGCTGCTTGAAAAAAGTCACTCCGGTGTTTTTTCTGGAGACGGTAATATTATGGATATTTAGACAGAATGTGAACAAGGTCACACAGCTAGATGGCGGGTTGAAGAAAACAGTGTGCAAATAATGCCTACAAGGTCAACGTATACACTACTACAGCGGTGGATACGGATTACGTAAAATATATTATGGCTGCTTGAAAAAAGTCACTCCGGTGTTTTTTCTGGAGACGGTAATATTATGGATATTTAGACAGAATGTGAACAAGGTCACACAGCTAGATGGCGGGTTGAAGAAAACAGTGTGCAAATAATGCCTACAAGGTCAACGTATACACTACTACAGCGGTGGATACGGATTACGTAAAATATATTATGGCTGCTTGAAAAAAAGTCACTCCGGTGTTTTTTCTGGAGACGGTAATATTATGGATATTTAGACAGAATGTGAACAAGGTCACACAGCTAGATGGCGGGTTGAAGAAAACAGTGTGCAAATAATGCCTACAGGGCAAATAATGCCTAAAAGGTCAACTTATACACTACTACAGCGGTAGTAAAATAAAAAAAAGTAAAATAAAAAAAAAATGAATATTAAAAAAAAAAATTAAAGTTGGTGCTGCTGAACTACTAGGAGCAGCAGATTAGCACACCAGTCCCACTCCCCAACACTGCTAGACTAATAGCACTGGGGCTCTTATAGTAGTAGTAGTAGTAGTAGTAAAACAACAAAAAAAAAATAAAAGCAGTCCTTACAAGGACTACTGTTATTGCAGCAGTCAGCAGATGAGATCAGAAGCAGGACAGCTGCCCACTGCAGCTACATACAGAGCACTGCAGTAGAAGGTAGATTACTAGCCAGCAAAGCTACCTAAGCTTAAATGTCCCTCAAACCCCTGCAGACTTCTGTCCCTCCAATAACAGAGCAGTATCAAAACGATTACTAGCCAGCAAACTTTCAGCTGTCCCTGAAATCACTAACAGGCAGCAGCTCTCTCCCTACACTATCTCTTCAGCACACACAGGCAGAGTGAAAAAACGCTGCAGGGCTTCGGTTTTTATAGGGAAGGGGAGTGGTCCAGGGGAGAGCTTCCTGATTGGCTGCCATGTACCTGCTGGTCTGGGGTGAGAGGGCAAAAAAAAGCGCCAACAATGGCGAACCCAAAATGGCGAACGTCGCGCGACGTTCGCGAACTTCCGGCGAGCGCGAACACCCGATGTTCGCGCGAACAAGTTCGCCGGCGAACAGTTCGCGACATCTCTAGTGCCGACCTCTCTAACCAGCACCGGGCAGACGCAACAGGAGAGGAGGGGGAAAGAGGAGCATTGTGGTTTCGTAGGCAATCACCATTGGGGTCAGGAAGGAATTTTTTCCATCTTGAGGCATAATTGGCACTGGCTTTAGGCTGGGTTTTTTTTGCCTTCCCCTGGATCAAAACAGTCGATATATGATTATGTATTTTTTTTTTTTTGTCACAGCAGTGGTAGGATCTTGCCAGAGTACTGCACAGGACATTTTAGAAGAGGGAGAAAGGAGGGTCTCTCCTGTGAATGCATGGTGGGTTGATCGATACAGACGCTACTACTGCTTGTGCTAGGTAATAACCTGCTTGGATTTCCTGGATGCAGCCTAATACTCAGTGGTTTATATAATGACAGTGCTGATCTCAAGTCTACACTGAGGAACGACAGAGCATAGTAGCAATCTCTCTTGGAATTCTGGCTTTGAATATTGCCTTGGGGTTAGGATGGCAAGGTCCTCTTTATTTAATAAATGTGAATAAATGCTGTGGCCATTTTACCCCATTTCTGTCTCCTGGTGTTTCACTAAGGCAGTGATCCCCAACCAGTAGCTCGTGAGCAACATGTTGCTCTCCAACCCCTTGGATGTTGCTCCCAGTGGCCTCAAAGCAGGAGATTATTTTTGAATTTGAGGCTTGGAGGCAAGTTTTGGTTGTATAAAAACCAGGTGCACTGCCAAACAGAGTCTCAATGTAGGTTTACAATCCACATGGGGCTACAAATGGCCGATCACAGCACTTATTTGGCACCCCGAAAACATTTTTCATGCTAGTGTTGCTCCTCAACTCCTTTAACTTCTCAATGTTGCTCACGGGTACAAAAGGTTGGGGATCCCTGCACTAAGGTATGTAACAATGGGGTTCAGTGGGATGGCTGACAGCAAAGGGTCAATTGAGGTATACCCATGTCATGCAATCAAGGGACCTAGGGGACCCAGGAAGGCGACACTCTATATTTTAATTTGAAATATTTATTTGCTCTTTTAGATTTAACCACACAATTATACTAAAGAGCTTCTGTTATCTGTATCCATCACAGCAGGGCTGTCCAACTGGCAGCCCGCGACCCCCCTTTATGTGGCCCTCCATATCAAAGTCTGCCTGCTGTGTTTGTTTACCATATGTAAAATATAAAAGGTATCACTACAGAGATTAACTGGCCCCTGCATTGTTTAAACATCTGTACTCCCCTGTATTGTTCACACTTGTGACACCTCTATTGTTTACATCCTAAAGCCCTGTACTGTTCTACCTGAGACCCAGACTGAAACTGCCCACATTGTTCTCCTGTTCACACTTTATACAAAAAGGCACCAGCACTGTGTCTCTGTATGTAGTACATATTAGACTGGGCCTGATTCCTGTCTCCTGCTCTGTTCTGCCTTCCCCTGTGTGTCATATTTTGACTGACCGATGATCCCAATGGAACATAAGCATGGTATTTGTTCTGGGGGTACTGTATCATACACAGGGGAGGAGGAGGCATATGGATTTAAGGGTATGTCTTAATATGACTTAACTTTTTTCGCATATGAGTGGCATCCCTGCTAGTGCCGGGCCAAGGTAGTTTGGCACCCTAGGCAAGAACTTCAATCGGCGACCCCCCCTGTCCTGCATTACCATTTACCTCCTTACCATGATGGTTTTTAAATAAAGAAAGCAAGAAAGCAAGAAAATGTACAAAACTTTTTTTATTCATATTACTGCCCCCTGTACCTATACCAGCAAGCTCAGCAGCCATCCATCATACAGCCCCCCCTGTACCTGTGCCAGCAGCCATCCATAATACAGCCCCCCCATACCTGTACCAGTAGCCATCCCTTATACTGCCCCCCATACCTGTACCAGCAAGCTCAGCAGCCATCTACCATACAGCCCTCCAGCAGCCATCATATTGCCCCCAATCTTTACCTGTGCCAGCAGCAGCCAAAAATAAATCTGATCACATCATATTTCCCCCAAGTATTTATGTACCTGTGCCAGTGCCCAGCAGCAACAGCAAACATATGCCCCCCGGCCCCAATCTGTACCTGGCTGTGCCAGCAGGAAGCTTTACACTTCACAGTAATAGAAAGAATGTCTTCAGTTCAGTGCAACTGTGAAAGGCTGAGAGCAGCAAATGCGAGCCACTGCATCACAGTATCGCTTTAATTAGATAGCTGGGGAGGCTTCAGCTTGAAGAGAGAGATTTGGAAAATTTCTAGGTTTATTCTAATAGGTACACATGAAACCCCAGCTTGAAGGTCAGTTTGGCTGAGAATACTTATCTGTTGTCCTTTATATTCTTTGAACTATGATAATCGGCACTCACCATTCACTTGATCACTTGCTGGGTGCTAACCAATCAATACTTATTTATTCACAGTCCATGAAAGCACTCACAGCAGACGCCATCCAGCGTGTATCAAAAGATTATTTATTGGTGCATGGTGTATCGACGCGTTTCGGCTCACCTGGAGCCGTCGTCAGGATAATGACAGGAAGTGTAGCACATCATTATATCATCCCCTGAACCAATCAGGGTCAATCCCTCATTATAAAATCACATGTGTGAATCATTCATTCATAAAAAATACATATATTAAAAGTGATAGTGCTCATCTCAAGTGTGAACCGTGAACATAATTACTAGGTCTCCATCCAAACTCCATGTGTTCAGACATCAAGTAAAAATTTTGTGAACATATAAAAACTTAGTAAAAAACCTCTCAAAAAATTCTCAAAAAGACCTTTTCTAACTAACTTTTCCAAAAGATTTTTCTTTTTAAAATTACCTCGTAAAATTTTTTTCAAATATCCCTGTAGTGAATTTTACATATTAACACACATTAATATCCACAATGTCTCATAGAAATAGATCAAAGAGCTATCTATTAAGCGGTTAACTATCCGTTAAGTAATTAACATTGCCAGCCAAATATTAAACAGTATACATCTGAACACATTGTAGATAAAGGGAAATGGGAGAAAAAAGGGGGAAAAAATAAGAAAAAATGGGAAAAAATGGGAAAAAATTTGGGAAAAAATTGCAAGCCCAAACATTGGCAGGATCAGGGCCATCTCCATATACACTAATATGTAAACATGGCTTCTACTGTCACCTCTTCACAGTTATATTAGTCCTTCAGGGCACACTGAATATTACATCTGAGCCATCCATCAAACCAATCATTTACTGTAAATTACAGATCAAATAAAGCTTGCCAGCGAGTACATTTCATTTAGACCTCTCGGGGCCACTGTATCCAGAGTTCGCATCCACTTAGCCTCCTTTTGTAATAAAAGTTTGGGCCTATCCCCACCTCTACGTAGTGGCGGGATGTGGTCAATGAGTATCGCACGTAAAGAGGGCAGAGGATGTTTGCATGTCATAAAGTGTCTAGCCAAGGGGGTATCAGCCTTTACCAGTCGCCAAGGCCGCACGTATGACAGAGCGATGATTATTCATGCGAATACGGAATGTGGTTGTACATTTTCCAACATAATAGAGGCCACATGGGCATACTATACAGTATATGACAAAATCCGAGGTACAGGTCAACCTAAATGGAATTCTGTAGCGTTTACCACTGTGTGGATGTGCAAAACTTTCACCAGTTATTAAACAACCACATGTCATACAGCCCACACATCTGTGACAACCAGTTCTACTTGGTCTGAGCCATGTATTCGCTTTCTCAGTATATAGGTCAGTCACCATTAACAGGTCTCTTAAGGACCTACCTCTGCGATATGCACATATCGGTGCTGGCATGTTAGTGAAAGGCAAATTCGCATCCATCTGAAGAATTGGCCAGTGTTTCTTAACCACAGAATTAATCTTCCGACTCACAGGTGTATAGTCGGTAATAAAGGCCATCCTTTCCACCTTCCGTGTCGCCTTTTTATTGATATTTCCATCCTGTTCAGGCATCTTAGAAGCCTTCTCAAGTTCGGCATTAAGAAAATCAAGTTGATAGCCCCTCTCAAGAAATCGATCCCTCATCTCCAATGCTTGCTGTTTAGCTGTCACCAAGTCTGTATTAATCCTAAACACTCTCAGAAACTGAGTATAGGGTACAGATTTGAGAATACAAGGAGAATGGAAGCTATGTGCATGTAAAACCGTATTCCGGTCAGTATTTTTCCGAAATAAGGAGGTGCCCACTCCACTAGTGGTGCGAAAAATTCGTACATCTAGAAATTCCACACTGTCCCTATCATATGTAAGAGTAAATTTAACAGGCGTAGATAATGCATTCAACTCGGCAGCAAAGGTCTGGATTCCAATGTGGCCCTCTCGCCAAATAATAAGGATATCATCGATATATCTACAATATAGTAGGAGCTGTTCAGTGTATTTGGGGTAAATATATGTACTCTCAAAATGATCCATAAACAAATTAGCATAGGAGGGGGCCACATTAGATCCCATCGCCGTGCCGGTCTTCTGCAAGTAGTACGTCTGTTCAAAGCGAAAATAGTTACATGTCAGCAACATTCGTAGAAATGTACACAAAAAATCAATGGGCGGATTGCCCTTATGGTTTTTGCAAAGTGCCTCCCTGCAAGCAGCTATCCCATCATCAGTTGGGATGATCGTATAAAGGCTACATACATCTAGTGTAGCAAATATGGCATTATCAGGCAAGGGCCCCATCCGTCGTAGTATCCCCAGTAGTGAGGAGGTATCCGCAATATAGGAGGGCATCTTAGTACATGCAGGTTGTAAATAACTATCCAAAAACTTTGCCACATTAGAAAATAGGGAGTCCCTTGCTGAGATAATAGGCCGACCTGGAGGCTCTGTCAGGTGCTTATGCACCTTCGGTAATGTGTATATTAAAGGTCGTTTCGGATATTCAGTGGTGAGAAACCGGAAACACTTTTCACTGATCCACCCCATAGTGTTAGCCATCGTCAATAGCGTATCGAGTTGTACCTTGAAACGCTCAGTTGGATCAGCGAGAAGTCTTTCTTACACCTCATCATTAGATAGCTGTTGTAAAAGTTCCTGTCTGTAATATGATCGATCCAGTAGGACTATTGATCCACCCTTATCTGCTGGTCGTATAATTAAATCTTTATCATTCTGTAATGGCTTGATGCCATCTCTCTCCATTTGTGTCAGATTCGAATAATATTTATCCGGGTGATCTATTACCTTAGAACATTCATTTTGTACCATACCACAGTATGTTTTAATCGAAACAGCAGTATTTGGTGGATCAAATGTGCTTACAGGGCGGAATCTCTCGTCAATGTAGTTTCATTATTTTTAAAATGGTCCTTCAATTTTAATTTGCGTTGAAATCTAAAAAGATCCACTTCAAGATTAAACGCATCATTATTATTGACAGGAATAAAAGAGAGCCCCCGTGATAATAGGGACGCCTCGCCCTGTGTAAGCACATGCCTACTTAAATTAAAGATTACGGTGTCGGTTTCCTTGGTGGCCTGCCTTTGCAGACCCCCACCGCCCCTCCTGATGTGTTTCCTTTGTCTTTTGCGCCCCCTAAAAAAGGAACCTGTGATGTTCCCCCCGAGGAGGCTAGGGCCTGGGTGGCACATGGTGTGGCTGCTTGTGAAGTGTCACAATCTGAGGATGGAGAATCCCCAGAGCTGTCAACAGTGGGCAAATTCCTAGGTCTCCTATATTTACGTCTCTCCCTTCCTATAATGGCAGGCCTTCCAATCAACCAACCATAGACCCTTCGATCCTTATAATCTTGGTCAACTTTAATAACCTTGGCTTGTTTGAAAGCAATCAGCTCTTGTCTGTATTGTTGTACACAATTATCTATTTTCTGTAGCCAATTAGTCGACTGGTCAGATTTTAAAATTAACAATGATTGATTCTCCAACTCGTTAATCTCTGCACGCACTTTTTTCAACTCCTTCCCTGACTCCTCAATTACAAGCAACATAAGATCCAGGGAGCACTATGTATGACAACCTATTGTGGCTGTGGATCGTGCACCCCTACGTTTATGATACGGATTGAACATTTATTTGATAAATATATATCTGTTTAAACATGGTGGACAGGAACAGTGGAGACACTGTGAATGGGAAACTGCAAGCTGAATGATTGGGAAACAAGTTGGGACAGCCTGACATCTGAGAACACTGCTGAATAAGGTGAGCTGTTTTACCTGGATCGACATGAATCTATGGTTTTTGTCTACTTGATTACAGCTAGCAGTTTGATGCAGGTACCTTCCCTCTCATGTACTCTGGACGCTGACGGGCTGAGCCACTCTGCTGCAGTATACGCTGATTTCCACACCGGCTAAGGGTTGCGCTGTGTGTATGGAGGTGTGTTTGATCACGTGACCAGCACTTATCCGGAGGATCGTTATACCTGGCCGTCTCAATTCAGTCGAGGAAGGACTGCTACTGGCGAGCATACACGCCAGCGATATCGGTGGAATAGGGGTGCGCGTCTCCACTGGTCCATGTGGTTAAACCTGCCGGATCGGTAACTGACACTCTGCATAAGATTGGCGCGTGTGTGCACCTGACCACAGGAGTGAGTAGGCGCATTCATATTTCTCACTTGTTGGCCTGATACGTACCTGGGTGAGACGCTCTGATACGGGGAAAATCTTGCACAGGACCTAATCGATTGTGACAATAAATCAGCTGTGGGATAGTGGCTACTGCTAAGATCAATGGAGGATAGTGTGACAAGCTTCCAGGTGGATGCCACACGGGAGTTCGCTTTTACCCAAGAGGACACGACTCGTATCCTCTTTACTGACTCCACTGCTGTATTACATGCTGGTAAGTTACCAAGAGATGTATTTAATCAATTAAGCACTCTCAGAAAAAGGGAAATTGATTTTTTATTACATGGTTCGTATTTATCTGACTATTACACGCAACGTAAGATCCCAAGGGGCTTTAGAGTCCGTAATACCCCGACAGTGGGGCGTTCAAATGCTGAAGTTTGCAGCCGCTGGTGTGGCATACTTAATAAGTGCTCCATGGATCTTATGTTGCTTGTAATTGAGGAGTCAGGGAAGGAGTTGAAAAAAGTGCGTGCAGAGATTAACGAGTTGGAGAATCAATCATTGTTAATTTTAAAATCTGACCAGTCGACTAATTGGCTACAGAAAATAGATAATTGTGTACAACAATACAGACAAGAGCTGATTGCTTTCAAACAAGCCAAGGTTATTAAAGTTGACCAAGATAATAAGGATCGAAGGGTCTATGGTTGGTTGATTGGAAGGCCTGCCATAATAGGAAGGGAGAGACGTAAATATAGGAGACCTAGGAATTTGCCCACTGTTGACAGCTCTGGGGATTCTCCATCCTCAGATTGTGACACTTCACAAGCAGCCACACCATGTGCCACCCAGGCCCTAGCCTCCTCGGGGGGAACATCACAGGTTCCTTTTTTAGGGGGCGCAAAAGACAAAGGAAACACATCAGGAGGGGCGGTGGGGGTCCGCAAAGGCAGGCCACCAAGGAAACCGACACCGTAATCTTTAATTTAAGTAGGCATGTGCTTACACAGGGCGAGGCGTCCCTATTATCACGGGGGCTCTCTTTTATTCCTGTCAATATGTCAAGACCGCCAGGAGCGCGAGGAGTCGCGTCCGCTCCCGGCGGCGAAGAATCCAAGATGTGACCCCTTGCCTGGACTTGGACTTCGCTGATACTCTGCCTGCCATTTGACCCCCTGCCTGGCCCTGGACTTTGTTTGTATTCCACCTGTCTTTTGACCTGTGCTTGGACTTTGTTTATTCTCCTGCCTTACCCTTGGATACCACGACCCTGATCCCTCCTGAGGGGCTTCCTCCTAGATCCGGACTACTCCCCAGAGGGGGCTCCCGGCTCCCTGACACAATAATAATGATGCGTTTAATCTTGAAGTGGATCTTTTTAGATTTCAACGCAAATTAAAATTGAAGGACCATTTTAAAAATAATGAAACTACATTGACAGAGAGATTCCGTCCTGTAAGCACATTTGATCCACCAAATACTGCTGTTTCGATTAAAACATACTGTGGTATGGTACAAAATGAATGTTCTAAGGTAATAGATCACCCGGATAAATATTATTCGAATCTGACACAAATGGAGAGAGATGGCATCAAGCCATTACAGAATGATAAAGATTTAATTATACGACCAGCAGATAAGGGTGGATCAATAGTCCTACTGGATCGATCATATTACAGACAGGAACTTTTACAACAGCTATCTAATGATGAGGTGTATGAAAGACTTCTCGCTGATCCAACTGAGCGTTTCAAGGTACAACTCGATACGCTATTGACGATGGCTAACACTATGGGGTGGATCAGTGAAAAGTGTTTCCGGTTTCTCACCACTGAATATCCGAAACGACCTTTAATATACACATTACCGAAGGTGCATAAGCACCTGACAGAGCCTCCAGGTCGGCCTATTATCTCAGCAAGGGACTCCCTATTTTCTAATGTGGCAAAGTTTTTGGATAGTTATTTACAACCTGCATGTACTAAGATGCCCTCCTATATTGCGGATACCTCCTCACTACTGGGGATACTACGACGGATGGGGCCCTTGCCTGATAATGCCATATTTGCTACACTAGATGTATGTAGCCTTTATACGATCATCCCAACTGATGATGGGATAGCTGCTTGCAGGGAGGCACTTTGCAAAAACCATAAGGGCAATCCGCCCATTGATTTTTTGTGTACATTACTACGAATGTTGCTGACATGTAACTATTTTCGCTTTGAACAGACGTACTACTTGCAGAAGACCGGCACGGCGATGGGATCTAATGTGGCCCCCTCCTATGCTAATTTGTTTATGGATCATTTTGAGAGTACATATATTTACCCCAAATACACTGAACAGCTCCTACTATATTGTAGATATATCGATGATATCCTTATTATTATTATTTTTTTTTTTAAACTTGTTTTTATTAAAGATCAGCACATAGTAGTTACAAAGTCAAAACCAAGGAAGAAAATGTTCAGAATAGTTTTGTAACAATATGTGTATGCATTGAACACAAATTATCAAGAACAGTAATCATAAAATAAACAAATAGCTCAAACAAAGGACCGAGAAAGGTAAAAGAGAGAAGGACCAAAAAAAAAAAAAAAAGGAAAGGAAAATTCCTTATATAGGGTTCGTTAAGTAAGAACTTAATAACCTGTTGGTGAGATGGGTCCCGGGGGACGTCGGACTTGAACGTAGGTGGTCTAGACGTTGGTCTCTGAGATACTGGGATGACTCCATAACCAGTGGATGTTCCGTAAGTATCGCTGTATCATACCATGTCGTATAACGGAACGTATGTATTGTAAGGTGTCTAAGCAATATTGGTAAGGATTCTATATACGTTGACCATGTCGCAAAAAATTTAGCAGTGTTTTGTTCTTTTTTTATTGATGTTTCCAACCAGTCCATGTGAAAGATAAAGTGTAATTTTTGTTTGACTACTGCCAAGGCGGGTGAATCAGTATTGAGCCATTGTTGCAGAATTGTTTTTCAGGCCGCAGCAGCTAGTTTTCCCATAAAATTCTTATCAGATTTCGAGAGACGTGTCAAAGTAGTAACATCACTAAACAGTGCCCATTCCAAATGTGCTTGAATGGGTGTACCAGTCATCTGAGCACCATCGCTAGCAACCTCCTTCCAAAAAGATTGGAGAGAGGGGCAAAACCACAGACAGGGGATTGGCATCTAAGGCAGTTGTCAGAGGGCAGAAAACCCATTTTGCATCTTCTGATTGGAGTCAGGTAAACGTTATGCAATATTTGTAGAGACATTTCCTGGTACCACCTACTGACTGGAAGCAGCTGCATTATTTTCGTGTGGTGTTGAAAGATAGCAGAGGGTGTAGAATTTGGAATTTCTAAGGTCCAAGCAAAGCCCGGCCTTTGGGTGTCATCTAAGTCTATCAGTGTTCTGATCATTTGATACAGTTGTGATGTAGTTTGTCTCACTCGTCTATTTTTCCAGAGTAGATTGAACGGGTTTGTTTTATCAACGTCCGACATGTTTTTGATCACAGTCGCCGCGAAATGGAGAAGTTGTAAGGTCAGGAAGACATGGCCCGCCGTGAATGGAAATTTGTCCAGTAGTTTAGCGGGGGAGAAGACAGTGTTGTCTGCATTTAGTACATCATGTAAGTTTTGGAGCCCTTTATCTCTCCATTGTGATAAAATAGGATTACGTACACCTATAGGGAAATTTTCATTGTTCAACCACGACAAGTATGAAGAAACAGACGGAGATAACTTTTGTTTTTTCCTAACCGCATGCCAAGCTTTGTATGTGTCTATAAATAAGGGATTGTCGCGTAAGGAAGGCGGGATGTTGTGAAGTGGGGAATGAAGAGCGTAGCTAAGGGAGTGATTATGTGCTGTGTAAGAATCAAGTGTTGTTGTCGTATATAGATCTCTGTGTAAAACCCAGTCTCCAGCATAACGAAGGAGCGCCGCTTCATTATACTCCCTGATGTTCGGGAAGTTGGCCCCACCTAAATGTTTGGGTTGCTGTAATTTGAAGAGGCTAATCCTCGAGCGTTTTTTGTTCCAGATGAACAGACGAAAAGCTTGATTCAACTTCTTACAATCGGATATCTTTATGTAATAAGGTAACATCTGCAATGGATACAACATTTTGGGAAAAAGGAACATTTTGATAAAATGTATCCTGCCTAGGAATGATAGGTTGGTATGTCTCCATTGATGTATTTCCCGTAAAATCGTATCTATGGTCCTCCGTATGTTTAGGGAATAGGTGTCTTTGTGGTGAGATGGTAAACTAATTCCTAAGTACTTAATGCTGTGCGTGTTTTTTTTAAAGGGGAAGTGAGGAAGCCAATCCGCCGGGTCCGAATGATGTAATTGCAGCGTTTCGGTTTTATCTAAATTAATCTGAAATCCCGCAATATTGCCAAATCGTTTGATTAATTGTAGAATTATAGGGATATCCGTCTTAGGTCGTCCAAGGAACATTAAAATGTCGTCGGCAAACGCCGTGACCTTCAGTTTGGATTGGCCTATTTGGATACCATGCAAGTCTTGATGCTGTATTAAGTGTTTTAACAATGGGTCAAGAGCTACATTAAAGAGGAGGGGCGATAGTGGGCATCCCTGACGGGTGCCCCTATGAATTTGGAATCTATCCGAGTTGGTGTTGTTTACAGTCAAAAACGTAGCAGGTGCCAGATACAAATTTTTAAAAAGGTTGAGCATATGTATGCCAAAATGTTGGAACTTAAGTAACCGACGCAAGTGCATGTGTGTTATTCTATCGAAAGCCTTGTCCGCATCTAAATTAACTAGCATGCCATGTTTCCTTTTTTCTAGGTTACTAATATAGCTTGTCGTTAAGATTTGCCGTAGGGCTCGGACCAGATACCTGTGTTTAAGAAAGCCTACCTGGTTTTCGGTGAGTATGGAGGGTAATATTCGTTGCAGTCTGTCAGCCATGATTTTGTTTAGAATTTTTAAGTCTTGATTCAAGAGTGAGATTGGACGATATGAAGTGGGATCTGTGGGGGTCTCTGCCTTCCTTGGGGATCAATATAATTCTGGCTACATTAGCCTCGTGCCATAATGGGTTACCCTGTAATGTATCTGAATATAACGTATGTAGAAGGGGCGTAATGTCTGGTAACAAAAGTTTATAAAACTCCGCGGTGAAGCCATCCGGTCCCGGTGTTTTCCCATTTTTTAGATGTCTAATAGTATCCGATATTTCCTTTTCTGTAATAGGCGCGTCTAATATTTCACGATCCTGAACTGACAATTTGGGCAGGTTAGCTTCTTGCAAGAATTTGAGACCATCTGAGGGATCGTCAAGCGGAGCTTCATAAAGTCTTTTAAAATGATCAGTCAATATATATCTAATGTCAGCAGGGTCTTGTGTCCAGCCATTAGCTGACCGAAGTTTTTGTATATATGTAGTTCTAGATTGTTGTTTCGTTATATATGCTAACAATTTTCCTGACTTATTACCATGTCTATAAAATAGATTTGTCGTATGGCTTAATGTGTTGTAGGCTTTTCCAGTCAATAAAGTATCGAAAAGCATTTTAGTCTCTTTGTATTTAATTTTGTCTGTTTCTGAATTTGTTCTTTTAAAAGTTGTATAGCTTTCCGTCAATTGTTTCTGTAAAAGAGTATATTTTTCCTGGTAGGATTTTTTTTGATTAATCAAATATGAAATTATCTGCCCCCTCAGTACCGGTTTTGCCGCCGCCCATAGAAGTTGCGGATTATCCCAGTGATCAATATTGTCGTCTACATAGTTAGCCCAGCTAGTTTTAAGAAATAATTGAAAGTCCTCATTGGTGCTCAGATAGGCCGGGAACCGCCAATTAAATGATTTAGGTTGGGGTGTTTTCATCTTCAAAGTTATCGATACCGGGGCATGGTCAGAAACATCAATATTGCCAATCGTGGCTTTAGTCAGTGTCGGTAAAAGTGGCTGAGAAATGAAAAAATAATCCAATCGTGAATGTGTTTTGTGGACACCCGAGTAAAAGGTGTAGTCTTTTGTGATAGGGTGTGCGTGTCTATAAGTATCATATAATTGCATTGTGTCACATAATGTGTGTAAAGGTCTTGCTCTAGTGCGTGAGTGAATCGTGGGTTTACCTGATTTATCCATGGAGTCGTCCCAGATCGCATTGACGTCACCGCCTAAGATAATGTTTTCAGTCCCCCAGGAGCTCATTGTCTGCAAAACATTCATGAAAAAAGGTTTGTTGTCATCATTAGGCGCATAGACATTTACTATGGTATAAACTGTGCTATTTAAGTCTAGATCTATGATCAATAACCGTCCATTCTTATCTTTATGAGTACGTAAAATGGAGCATTGGAGGTCCCTACTAATCAGAGTCGCTACACCCTTTGATTTAGATTTATACGATGAATCTATTACATATTGTAGCCATTTACCCTTTAACGTTTGTTTATCTTTCCTCCGCCAATGGGTTTTCCTGCAAAAGGATTATTTGGGCCCGTTCACGTTGTAACCGGTCTAACACTTTACGTCTCTTTATTGGGGTGTTAAGTCCTCCAACATTCCACGATAGCACCCGGAAATGTGTAGTGGATTTAGCATGAGACCCTGCAATTCCATCTGTGGCCGACATAGTTGCAGATTAACCCACCCTCCTTCTTTGATGAATAACAACTAGTTTTAGAAAAATCGTGGGGAGTGGCCTGTCCCAGCGAGCAGGCCAGTTATCCCGATATATGTCCACATAGGGAAAATTTAGGTTCAGAAGGCTATTAAGACACCTTATGTACATAGTTTGAGCTATAACAAACAATTGTAGGAAAAACATTAATATAAACATGTGAAACATAGCTTCAATCCAACCTTTAAGGAAGTGAAAAAAAAAAAAAAGACAAAAATTTAGAGATATTTCTCTCACTGCCCTATTTTGTCAAGTTCAAACCAGAGTGATGTGATAGAAGAGTCCGTAGGCACATGTGGAATCCTCAAGGAAAGTTTAGAGTCAACACACTCAGGGTTGACTGGACTTCTCCGTATAATAGTCCATGGCAAGTTGTGGATTCTCGAAGAACAAAGATCTGCCAGTGTCCCTTTCGATAATTTTCAGTTTCGCTGGGAACAGCAAGGAGAATCTATACCCCGATTTGAAAAGGGTCGTACAGATGGAGGAGAATTCTTTACGTTTCGAAGTAACAGAGGCCGAAAAGTCTTGGAAGATAAGAAGGCGACGATCATCATGCTGAATTAACTTCGTTTTCCTGTAGGCTGTTAAAATGTTGACCTTATCAGTGTAGTTGAGTAGCTTGAATATGACTTGCCGTGGTCTGGTAGAATCCGCAGCAGGAGGGGGACCGATTCTATGGAACCTTTCTATAACAATACTGGATTGAGATTCGGCCATGTTTAGTAAAGCCGGTAATTTTTTGGTTAACAATTGTTCCAACTCAGCACCTTTCACTGATTCCGGTATGCCGACTATGCAGAGGTTGTTACGTCTGCTCCGGTTTTCTAAATCGTCTACCTTGTCAGCTAGGATAGAGATTTCTCTTTGTTGAGTGTCAACAGTACGTTGTGTTTTATCCAACTCGTCTTCCAAGGTGCTGATTCTTTGTTCTGCATCTGTCAATCTTTGAGATTGGGCCGTAAACTGTTGCAAAACTTCAGTTATAGATTCTTTGATTCCCGCGAGTTTCTGATCAAGCAGAGGACCTAACGTCTGAGTTAGGTCCTGTAAATGTATGCGTGGTGATTTAGGTGAGTTAGAGAGTTCAGATTCTGATTCCATTGGATCATATTCTTGTGCGTCTTTTTTGTCTTTCGGGTTTTGTTTCAGTTGTTTTTGCAGTTTGGATGTTGAACGGCCAACGTATTTATCCATGATGGACGCAGGAGGGAACAGAATGATTCCCGCTGTGAAGGGAATGGAATTACAAAATATGCCGGCAAGGTTGTTTTATGTAGACCAAAGACAGTTGTGACCCTTTGGTGGAGGCAGTAGAGAAATACAAATAGTTACAGTCACATTAAGGCATGAACTTGGTGCAAATCAGTGAGTTCCAATATTATGAAAAAATTGTCCGTCCTAGATGGCAACAAATGCTCCTTATAGAAATCTCACTTCTGAAGGTTTCGAGTGAGTGTTGCAAGTAGTCAATAATGGCAGGCAATGGATGTAGAGGTGGTGTCCAATCAGAATATGCTGGCAGGAAATACCTCCGGCACGATCAGGGTGTGTTACCCAGGGAACATAGATACAACAATATGTACCCCTGCGGGCAGTTTGGGAGGAAGAGGTAAATAACCTCAAAAGGCCAAGAGACCAAGTGCAGATGTGTTCCCCACCAATTATGAGCCTGAAGAGTTAGATGTTGAATGTAATGAGGGCGGGTTATCATACCCACTTCCCATGTAGTAGTACAGGCCTTAGTTGTGTATAGCGTTGTGTGGGTTCAAAATAATGATGGCAGTTGAGAAGCAAAAGGGTCACCAAGATGGTTGTGGCCTCACCCCAAACAGTCAATATAATGTAGCCCCAATACAAGCAGTGAAGCTCAAAGTTGCGTAGTACAGTATACCGCCTTCCCGTGACCAATGTCTAGGCCGAGGTTTTTGAAAATGGGGACTTCCACTCACCCACCCCGTGTCTAGGTTGTGTGCAATCTGGTCCGGGTCCATGGATATGTGCGCAATGAGAGAGGGAGGCAGGGACTGCAACGTCCGTAGTATGGGTGTTGGTATGCACCGCCGTCTCAGGAGCGATCGTGGGCCTCGGGTATTTGACAGACCCAACTCACCGGTCTCCAAAAGGCTGTCACTTCGGGCCACGTGGCGGCGCGGTGCAGAAGGAGAAGACGCCGGCTATTGAGGTGTGGCTGTGGAGGTCCGCGCGTGCGGAAACTCCACGTGGGGGTTCCGGCCGTTTAAAGCAAGGCGCTTTAAGTTGTTGCTCCTCCGGGATGACGGTCGTCTGTAACGTCGGCAAGTCCGGGAGTATGAGACAGGTAGGGCGAGTGACTGCGGCCTGGAGCCGAGTCGCAGCTGCACACGGTGGCGTGGCGTAGACCCAAATAAAGCGTGTGGGCCAAACTCCCGGGGTAGCTAATGGGGGGAAGCCCGATGCTGACAAATACCGTTACCCCCCTTTATCCTGAGACACCGGAGCAAAAATTTTGCAACAGAAGATGTATAAAATGTTGCGATGGCCCCAGATCTTCTGTCCCGGTCAGGAGCTTGTCTAAAACGCGGCCATCTTTAGGGCAGCCCCCCGGAAGTGATATCCTTATTATTTGGCGAGAGGGCCACATTGGAATCCAGACCTTTGCTGCCGAGTTGAATGCATTATCTACGCCTGTTAAATTTACTCTTACATATGATAGGGACAGTGTGGAATTTCTAGATGTACGAATTGGAGTGGGCACCTCCTTATTTCGGAAAAATACTGACCGGAATACAGTTTTACATGCACATAGCTTCCATTCTCCTTGTATTCTCAAATCTGTACCCTATACTCAGTTTCTGAGAGTGTTTAGGATTAATACAGACTTGGTGACAGCTAAACAGCAAGCATTGGAGATGAGGGATCGATTTCTTGAGAGGGGCTATCAACTTGATTTTCTTAATGCCGAACTTGAGAAGGCTTCTAAGATGCCTGAACAGGATGGAAATATCAATAAAAAGGCGACACGGAAGGTGGAAAGGATGGCCTTTATTACCGACTATACACCTGTGAGTCGGAAGATTAATTCTGTGGTTAAGAAACACTGGCCAATTCTTCAGATGGATGCGAATTTGCCTTTCACTAACATGCCAGCACCGATATGTGCATATCGCAGAGGTAGGTCCTTAAGAGACCTGTTAATGGTGACTGACCTATATACTGAGAAAGCGAATACATGGCTCAGACCAAGTAGAACTGGTTGTCACAGATGTGTGGGCTGTATGACATGTGGTTGTTTAATAACTGGTGAAAGTTTTGCACATCCACACAGCGGTAAACGCTACAGAATTCCATTTAGGTTGACCTGTACCTCGGATTTTGTCATATACTGTATAGTATGCCCATGTGGCCTCTATTATGTTGGAAAATGTACAACCACATTCCGTATTCGCATGAATAATCATCGCTCTGTCATACGTGCGGCCTTGGCGACTGGTAAGGCTGATACCCCCTTGGCTAGACACTTTATGACATGCAAACATCCTCTGCCCTCTTTACTTGCGATACTCATTGACCACATCCCGCCACTACGTAGAGGTGGGGATAGGCCCAAACTTTAATTACAAAAGGAGGCTAAGTGGATGCGAACTCTGGATACAGTGGCCCCGAGAGGTCTAAATGAAATGTACTCGCTGGCAAGCTTTATTTGATCTGTAATTTACAGTAAATGATTGGTTTGATGGATGGCTCAGATGTAATATTCAGTGTGCCCTGCAGGACTAATATAACTGTGAAGAGGTGACAGTAGAAGCCATGTTTACATATTAGTGTATATGGAGATGGCCCTGATCCTGCCAATGTTTGGGCTTGCAATTTTTTCCCAATTTTTTCCCAATTTTTTTCCCATTTTTTCCCATTTTTTCTTATTTTTTCCCCCTTTTTTCTCCCATTTCCCTTTATCTAAAATGTGTTCAGATGTATACTGTTTAATATTTGGCTGGCAATGTTAATTACTTAACGGATAGTTAACCGCTTAATAGATAGCTCTTTGATCTATTTCTATGAGACATTGTGGATATTAATGTGTGTTAATATGTAAAATTCACTACAGGGATATTTGAAAAAAAATTTACGAGGTAATTTTAAAAAGAAAAATCTTTTGGAAAAGTTAGTTAGAAAAGGTCTTTTTGAGAATTTTTTGAGAGGTTTTTTACTAAGTTTTTATATGTTCACAAAATTTTTACTTGATGTCTGAACACATGGAGTTTGGATGGAGACCTAGTAATTATGTTCACGGTTCACACTTGAGATGAGCACTATCACTTTTAATATATGTATTTTTTATGAATGAATGATTCACACATGTGATTTTATAATGAGGGATTGACCCTGATTGGTTCAGGGGATGATATAATGATGTGCTACACTTCCTGTCATTATCCTGACGACGGCTCCAGGTGAGCCGAAACGCGTCGATACACCATGCACCAATAAATAATCTTTTGATACACGCTGGATGGCGTCTGCTGTGAGTGCTTTCATGGACTGTGAATATATATATATATAAATATATATATATATATATATATATATATATATATATATATATATATATATATATATATATATAGATATATAAAATCCTTGGTAGTCCGCACTTCACTGGAATCAGCAAAGCACCCAGGTGCCACTCATATAACAAAAAGCATAACAAATCCGGAAAGCATGAGTGCACACTGGGATTTAATTAAAAATCTGATATTTATTTAATTACATTAAAACCGGTCGACGTTTCGGTCCACCTCTAGGACCATTATCAAGACTTAATAATGGTCCTAGAGGTGGAGGGCCTAAACAAAGGTGGGCTTGAATAAAAAAAGGTCGGATTAATGACTGACTCTAGCATGAAGAGAAGATATTCATTATCCTATAGAGTAAAAAGAAAAAAAGAGAACATCCAATTATTTATACTCCATATGTCCGTTATATGACTAAAGCTTTAGTGAAAAAATACAATTTTCACTTTAAGATAGGAAACAAATACTTATTAAGTCAAAACATTTTCTATCTCAAGATGTTTGTTTGTACTTCTTGTCTGTACTTTGGTATGAATTTAGTCTGCTAGGACTGTCCCTCTTTAAGTTTGGTGAATGGAGTGACACAGAATATTTGCGGCCTCCCTTCTTCCTGGGAAATAGTCTGGCAGCGCTGATTTCTGCAATTCCTACACTTGATGCTTATTTACAAAGTCTGCTTAACATCAACAACATGCAGCTTAGTGCAGCAGAAAATATATATATATTTTTTTATAATTTTAATGTTATATTTTATTCAGTTTCTTGTTCCTCAGCAGCATAAAACATTGGTGCAACAACAAGATCTGTGTATCTGACTCTTTAACTTGCCTTCAGATAAGTGAACACTTAAAAGTCATTATGGTGTTTTCACACTGTGCGGTGACTAAATTTAATGAGATTCAAATGTCGACTATGTTTGCAATTTACTTCTATCCATGTCAAATCCAATTCCAAATGAGAAACAAATGACTAATGCAGGGTAGAACCAAACGACGACTTTAGCGTCTGGCCCGTAGGCATGACAATCTGTTGTCTCTGCATACAGAAGATATGTCTAATTCCTCGTCCTATCATTTTCTTGTTGACATATTTTATATGCTTTTTAAATAATAACATAGCAATTTGCACGAAGGTCCGTTTGGAAGTAAAGAAGCGTATATACAAACCGTACATTGAATTAATTATTGCTTATTACTACATTTATTTACGGTAATAATTGTGCACATTTTCAGTAGGCTCATAAAAAATACCGTGATATAGCTTGGTTATATATTTATTGCAAATTGGAGCATAATAATTAACTAATGGTTTAATATCTGGTGCAAAAACATTTACATTATACAGTATATGTACAAATTAGGGATTTTCAAGCTGCCTAACATGGTTTATTGAAGTACGGTGATAGGATAATCATGTGAATTAAGCAAAAAGGCAGGAATACATATGGTGATATGAGACTCCAAGACACAGTATTAATATCACTCGCTGAGTACTGCAGTTATTGCATATATATTAGTATTAGCAGAATTTTAAAAAGTACAATGCTTGCTCTAGTTTTGCTCAAAGTCATCATTTTGCACTCTCATGTTAGGTTATTCCATGATATTAAGTGAGCACCTCTCTCATTGAAACAGCCAGATTTTAAAGCAATCTTTGTAATTTGTCATATATATGGCATTGCACACCCACACATGCTAACAATTTGACATTAGCGTTGACGTGCAATCAAGGGATATATACATTGGCTTAGCCACTATGAACATTGCATTTTAGCATACACTTAAATACAGCTACTACAAGTTGCAATCAATCATGAAAGCTGTTTTTTGCTTTTGGAAAACCTAATTTGCAGTAAAATAAGTGCAGTGCATTAAAAGTGAAGGCTTCCATATATATATAAAGACTATAAAGAAGGGGAAAAGTGGGGAAACTGTCAGATATACCTGCAAACACCATGTGGTAAAATATATCCTTTAGGGAGATGCCCCAGTTTACCAATTCAGTACAGGTATGGGACCTGTTATCTAGAATGCGCGGGACCTGGGGTTTTTGGTTTCTGTACACTGGTTCTTCATACCTTAAAGGAACAGTTCAGTGTAAAAATAAAAACTGGGTAAATAGATAGTCTGTGCAAAATAAAAAGTGTTTCTAATACAATTAGTTAGGCAAAAATTGAATTTTTAAAGGCTGGAGTGACTGGATGTCTAACATAATAGCCAGAATCAAACTTCCTGCTTTTCAGCTCTCTAACTCCGAGTTAATCAGTGACTTGAAGGGGGGCCACATGGGACATAACTGTTCAGTGAGTTTGCAATTGATCCTCAGCATTCAACTCAGATTCAAAAGCAACCGTTATGATCCATGTGCCCCCCCCAATTCACTGATTGCTTGCTGCTTGGTCACCAGGGTAACCAGTCAGTGTAAACTAAGAGAGCTGAAAAGCAGGAAGTAGTGTTCTGTTCTGTTATGTTGGACATCCAGTCACTCCAGCCTTTATACATTATTTTGGCTAACTATATTATTTATTTTGCACAGCCTATCTATTTATCCAGTTTTTAATTTTTTATACTGAACAATTCCTTTAAGTCTACAAGCAAATCATGTAAAGATTAAATAAACCCAATAGACTGGTTTTACTTCCAATACAGATTAATTATGTGTTAGTTGGGACCAAATACAAGGTACTGTTCTATTATTACAGAAATCATTTTTTGCCCCCTTCATGGGTCTCTCTCTCTCTCTCTCTCTCTCTCTCTCTCTCTCTCTCTCTCTCTCTCGTCTCCTTTTATTAAAACTAGAAAATAGTGCTAGATGTAGGCTCCCGGCCATGAATTAATAAGGAAACTACAATTCCTGTTGCATAATTTGTACATGGATTTCATATTATTCCTCCAAGGGTTCATCCTCTGATTCCAGACCAAATTTTAAACTTTTTAAATGGCATGATGTCATCAAATATGCACTTGATATAAAATAGCTGTTTTATCAGTTACACTTCTAGCGGTTCTTGCAGAATGGCAATCTCTACTTCAGAAAGTACTGTGATATTACACATTTCATTGATTTTCTGTCACTATTCATGCAATTATTCAGATTGAAGGCCTGTTTAAGCTAAATTATAACTTGGGTAGGTATTGCAAAAGTCAAATACAATCAGCATTGACATTTACCAATTCATATTTCTTTGGGGGGAAAAAATGGCATGTCAGTGTCTGCGAGGGGGAGAACCAATGCTTTATGTTTTTCTATTATTTTTTCATAAGTTAAATGAGCCAGGCATATCTGAGAGAACTGTTTCCCAGCGAAAGCTATCATTCAAAACACTCTGAAAGATGGGTTTCAACTTAGTGAGAATATGCAAAGAAAAACAAATGAAGCTACAGCACCTAAAAGCATAAATAATGTTATTTTCTTACAACCCAAGTAGAGTTTGAGACTGTAAATAGGATTAAAGCCAGAGAAAGAGAAAGCAAACAATGCAAATAAAGTTATGGCTGTCACTCACTCATTTTCCCTTTGTTGAAATGAGCAGTAAATTGTGCATATTTATAAATGATGCATGAAATGACCTTTTAGAGTGGAATACAAAAGAATATTCACTGCCAAAATTGGTTCTCTATACTAAGCCACCAGCCATAAATATTTAATTTGTATTCCCTAAGAGTTGTACTTTCTTAGTAAGACATATTTCAACCATCCAATGACAAGAGTATGATGAACGGAACACTCTGTATCATACTGCTGGTTTTCTTAACTACAGGACTTAGATGTTGCTGAAGTAAAGTTTCAAAACAAACCAAACATATTCTAAGCAATCAAAATATTTGCTATATAAAAGAAGAGTATCATGGGTTTATCATAGCTCACTTTTTTCTGTATGCCCTAGGGATGTTTGGGCTACAGTGAGTACTGATCCTTAACATCATTAGGTTACCAGTAGTGATGGGCGAATAAATTTGCCTGGCACGAATTTGTGGCGAATTCCCGCGTTTCACCGCCAACGAATAATTTTGCGAATCTCCTGCGAAAATTCGAAATGTATATGATCCTGCTGTCTTTCTGCAGATTGATTCATATGTTTACATACTATCTGTGAAGGTTAATTTGTCCTGCACATTATTACTTGCCATGGAACCAGTTATTTGGCATACAGATACATTGTTATGTGTTATTTTATTATATAAATACTATCTTGTAATATAATAACCGATATAGACCAAGCTTCCCCCTTTTCTATTTTCAGTAAAGAGATATGAGGCCTTATGGAAATGTCCATATCAGGGACATTTCCTCTTCAGCATAAGGCAACATGACCTCTTCCGGTTTTCTGATGTATTGAAACTGATCCATAATAATCCCTGGTATGTGATAAATAGGTCCAACACCATAGCATGAGAAACATCCCCATATCATGATGCTTGTGCCACCATGTTTCACTGTCTTCACACTGTACTGTGGCTTGAATTAGTGTTTGGGGGTCAAACTGTCTGCAGCCCCCTAGACCCATAAAGAATAATCTTGCTTTCATCAGACTACAAAATGTTGAGTAATTTTTCTTTAAACCAGTCAATGTGTTCTTTAGCAAATTATAAACTCGTTTTTTTCAACAATAGGACTTTGCGGGGGCTTCTTGCCAATAGGCTTCACATACTGTAGGCGTCTTCTAATTGTAACAGTATTTACAGGTAACTTTAGACCTTATTTGATCTCCCTGGAGTTGATCATTGGCTTTGCCATTTTGGCTATTCCTCTATCCATTCGAAAGGTCATTTTCCATTTTCTTCTACGTCTTTCAGGTTTTGGTTGCTATTTGAAAGCATCTGAGATCATTTTAGTTGAGCAGCCTATCATTTTCTTCACTTCATGTTTTCCCCTCTACAAGAAACTTTTTAATCAAAGTACTCTGTTCTTCTCAACAATATCTGCAATGACCCATTTTACTCAGCTTTTCAGAGAGAAATGCAATATAACCAGCATGGACAACATTTTCTGCCTTCCTTCCTTAAATAAGGGCCATAATTGTTTTTCCTCACTAATTGAAGTCCAAATTGCTAATATTTGGAACAAGCTATAACTCAATTAATTATTCAATTATTCAGTATCACAAAATCAGCAGCATGTATGTCATGACTGTTGGGTCTTTTGGATTTATATTACTGCACTACATCTACTAGTAAATTATTTGCCATGTAGAAATATAATTTCTACCCAAAACAGTGATCGATCAGGTTAGTGATGCTGGACTGCTATTATTCTGAACACAACTGTACTGGGAAACAGTAGGAGGGGTAAAACAAATTCATTTTTAAAACGTTACATTGTGAAAAAATGTTTATCCACAGAATTGCAGAGTTCCAGAGTTACTAAATAGTGTGCAATGATTGTATAATAAAAATGCAGATATTTCTGTGTTCACGTGGCATCACTTAAGGTGTGCAGCTTTTATGCCCACAGCCAGTTGCATGTAGACATAACACCATTAGGTGGTTTATCAGTTACTTTGTAACAAGAGTAATGAGAATTTGCAGGTTTCAAGGCTACAGTCTAGTAAGTCTAGTGAGACCAGTGCTAGGCTTCTGGTTATAGGGGACTTTATTAGAAAGAAAGATAGGGTATTCTGGGGCCATGATAGCTGCAACCAAACTATTTGCTTTCTCCCTGGTGGCAGCTGTCTTGGTACATACTGATACTAACAACACAGTTAATGATTAGGGATGTAGCGAACGTCGGAAAAAAAGTTCGCGAACATATTCGCGAACTTGCGCAAAAATGCGAGCGGTTCGCGAACGGTTCGCGAACCCCATAGACTTCAATGGGAAGGCGAACTTTAACATCTAGAAAAGACATTTCTGGCCAGAAAAATGATTTTAAAGTTGTTTAAAGGGTGCAACGACCTGGACAGTGGCATGCCAGAGGGGGATCAAGGGCAAAAATGTATCTGAAAAATCTGCCTGTGTGTGCTTGGAAGAGATAGTGTAGGGGGAGAGCTGTTAGTGATTTCAGGGACAGATGATAGTAAGCTTGCTGGCTAGTAATCTGCTTGATACTGCTCTGTATTGGAGGGACAGAAGTCTGCAGGGATTTGAGGGACATTTTAGCTTAGGTAGCTTTGCTGGCTAGTAATCTACTGTTCTCTTTAAACAACTGCCATACGTTGACCTTGTAGGCATTGTTTGCCCAGTTTTTTTGGACGCAGCCACTGAAGCACAGTTGCCAGAAAAAATATGCCATATAAATGCTGAAAATAGTCATTTTTCGCCATACGTTGACCTTGTAGACATTGTTTGCCCAGTTTTTTTGGACGCAGCCACTGAAGCACAGTTGCCAGAAAAAATATGCCATATAAATGCTGAAAATAGTAATTTTTCGCCATACGTTGACCTTGTAGACATTGTTTGCCCAGTTTTTTTGGTTGCAGCCACTGAAGCACAGTTGCCAGAAAAAATATGCCACATAAATGCTGAAAATAGTCATTTTTTGCCATATACGTTGAGTCAACGTATGGCAAAAAATGACTATTTTCAGCATTTATATGGCATATTTTTTCTGGCCTCTGTGCTTCAGTGGCTGTGGCCAAAAAAACTGGGCAAACAATGCCTACAAGGTCAACGTCGTTGACCTTGTAGGCATTGTTTGCCCAGTTTTTTTGGCCACAGCCACTGAAGCACAGAGGCCAGAAAAAATATGCCATATAAATGCTGAAAATAGTCATTTTTTTGGTCGCAGCCACTGAAGCACAGTTGCCAGAAAAATTATGCCATATAAATGCTGAAAATATAAATTTTTTTGGTTGCAGCCACTGAAGCACAGAGGCCAGAAAAATTATGCCATATAAATGCAGAAAATATGCATTTTTTTGGTCGCAGCCACTGAAGCACAGTTGACAGAAAAATTATGCCATATAAATGCTGAAAATATAAATTTTTTTGGTTGCAGCCACTGAAGCACAGAGGCCAGAAAAATTATGCCATATAAATGCAGAAAATATGCATTTTTTTGGTCGCAGCCACTGAAGCACAGTTGCCAGAAAAATTATGCCATATAAATGCTGAAAATAGTCATTTTTCGCCATACGTTGACCTTGTAGACATTGTTTGCCCAGTTTTTTTGGACGCAGCCACTGAAGCACAGTTGCCAGAAAAAATATGCCATATAAATGCTGAAAATAGTAATTTTTCGCCATACGTTGACCTTGTAGACATTGTTTGCCCAGTTTTTTTGGTTGCAGCCACTGAAGCACAGTTGCCAGAAAAAATATGCCACATAAATGCTGAAAATAGTCATTTTTTGCCATATACGTTGAGTCAACGTATGGCAAAAAATGACTATTTTCAGCATTTATATGGCATATTTTTTCTGGCCTCTGTGCTTCAGTGGCTGTGGCCAAAAAAACTGGGCAAACAATGCCTACAAGGTCAACGTCGTTGACCTTGTAGGCATTGTTTGCCCAGTTTTTTTGGCCACAGCCACTGAAGCACAGAGGCCAGAAAAAATATGCCATATAAATGCTGAAAATAGTCATTTTTTTGGTCGCAGCCACTGAAGCACAGTTGCCAGAAAAATTATGCCATATAAATGCTGAAAATATAAATTTTTTTGGTTGCAGCCACTGAAGCACAGAGGCCAGAAAAATTATGCCATATAAATGCAGAAAATATGCATTTTTTTGGTCGCAGCCACTGAAGCACAGTTGACAGAAAAATTATGCCATATAAATGCTGAAAATATAAATTTTTTTGGTTGCAGCCACTGAAGCACAGAGGCCAGAAAAATTATGCCATATAAATGCAGAAAATATGCATTTTTTTGGTCGCAGCCACTGAAGCACAGTTTCCAGAAAAAATATGCCATATAAATGCTGAAAATAGTAATTTTTTTGGTTGCAGCCACTGAAGCACAGAGGCCAGAAAAATTATGCCATATAAATGCAGAAAATATGCATTTGTTTGGTCGCAGCCACTGAAGCACAGTTGACAGAAAAATTATGCCATATAAATGCTGAAAATATAAATTTTTTTGGTTGCAGCCACTGAAGCACAGAGGCCAGAAAAATTATGTCATATAAATGCAGAAAATAGGCATTTTTTTGGTCGCAGCCACTGAAGCACAGAGGCCAGAAAAAATTAAACCAGTAGGGTTTGCACCCTAGTTTGTAACGGTGGCGGAGGGAGGAGGAGGACGCTAAAGGACAGCTGTGTGTGGAGTCATGAGGCTTGAAGAGAAGGACAGCTGCATAGAAGTCAGAACAAGTCTTCCGGCGTGCAGTAACCCTCCGAGATCCACCCCTCATTCATTTTAATAAAGGTCAGGTAATCGACACTTTTGTGACCTAGGCGAGTTCTCTTCTCAGTTACAATCCCTCCTGCTGCACTGAAGGTCCTTTCTGAGAGCACACTTGAGGCTGGGCAAGACAAGAGGTTCATGGCAAATTGTGACAGCTCTGGCCACAGATCAAGCCTGCGCACCCAGTAGTCCAGGGGTTCATCGCTCCTCAGAGTGTCGATATCTGCAGTTAATGCCAGGTAGTCCGCTACCTGCCGGTCGAGGCGTTCTTTGAGGGTGGATCCAGAAGGGTTGTGGCGCTGCCTTGGACAGAAAAACATTTGCATGTCTGACGTTACAGACTGGCCAAAGGGCTTTGTCCTTGCAGGTGTGCTCGTGGCAGGATTACTGGCACCTCTGCCCTGGAATGTTGATGAGTTCCTGAAGTGACATCACCCTTAAAAGCATTGTACAACATGTTTTGCAGGCTGGTTTGTAAATGCCGCATCTTTTCGGACTTGTGGTATGTTGGTAACATTTCTGACACTTTATGCTTGTACCGAGGGTCTAGTAGCGTTGCGACCCAGTACAGGTCCTTCTCCTTAAGCCTCTTGATACGGGGGTCCTTCAACAGGCATGACAGCATGAAAGACCCCATTCTCACAAGGTTGGATGCAGAGCTATCCATCTCCGCTTCCTCATTATCAAGGACTGCATCATCCACGGTCTCCTCCCCCCAGCCACGTACAAGACCAGGGGTCCCCAAAAGGTCACCACTAGCCCCCTGGGAAGCCTGCTCCTGTTGGTCCTCCTCCTCCTCCTCCACAAAGCCACCTTCCTCCTCTGACTCCACTTCTGGCACCTCTCCCTGCGTTGCAGCAGGTGCCTGGGTTCGTTCTGGTGATTCCGACCAGAAATCGCGCGCTTCCAGCTCCTCGTCACGCTGGTCTACAGCCTCATCTGTCACTCGTCGCACGGCACGCTCCAGGAAGAAAGCGAAGGGTATTAGGTCGCTGATGGTGCCTTCGGTGCGACTGACCATATTTGTCACCTCTTCAAAAGGTCGCATGAGCCTGCAGGCATCGCGCATAAGCACCCAGTAACGGGGGAAAAAAATCCCCAGCTGTGCAGATCCAGTCCTACCACCCAGTTCAAAAAGGTACTCGTTGACGGCCCTTTGTTGTTGCAGCAGACGTTCCAACATAAGGAGCGTTGAATTCCAGCGAGTCTGGCTGTCAGAAATCAAACGCCTGACTGGCATGTTGTAGCGCTGCTGAATGTCAGCAAGGCGTGCCATGGCTGTGTAGGAACGTCTGAAATGGGCCGACACCTTTCTGGACTGGGTGAGAACGTCCTGGAATCCTGGGTACTTGGAGACAAAACGTTGGACTATTAAATTTAACACATGTGCCATGCAGGGCACATGTGTTAAATTGCCTAGTCTCAACGCTGCCAACAGATTGCTTCCATTGTCACACACCACTTTTCCGATCTGCAGTTGGTGTGGGGTCAGCCACCGATCGGCCTGTGACTGCAGAGATGACAGGAGTACAGATCCGGTATGGTTTTTGCTTTCCAGGCACGTCATCCCCAAGACAGCGTGACAACGGCGTACCTGGCACGTCGAATAGCCTAGGGGGAGCTGGGGGTGCACAGGTGTGGAGGAGGAGAAGGAGGACCCAGCAGCAGAGTAAGAAGAAGAAGAAGACGAGGTAGAGAGCGATGGAGGAGTAGAGGTGGTGGCAGAACCGCGTGCAATCCGTGGCGGTGACACCAACTCCACTGTTGTTGTTGAGCTACCCATTCCCTGCTTCCCAGCCATTACCAAGTTCACCCAGTGGGCAGTGTAGGTGACATACCTGCCCTGACCATGCTTGGAGGACCATGCGTCAGTAGTCATATGGACCTTTGGCCCAACACTAAGTGACAGAGATGCGGTAACTTGGCTCTGCACATGTTGGTACAGGTGTGGTATTCCCTTTTTAGAAAAAAAATTGCGGCTGGGTACCTTCCACTGCGGTGTCCCAATTGCTACAAATTTGCGGAAGGCCTCAGAGTCCACCAGCTGGTATGGTAAAAGCTGGCGGGCTAAGAGTGCAGACAAGCCAGCTGTCAGACGCCGGGCAAGGGGGTGACAGTCAGACATTGGCTTCTTACGCTCAAACATGGCCTTCACAGAAACTTGGCTGGTGGCAGATGACTGGGAATGGGAACAGGTGGTCAAGGTGGAAGGCGGAGTGGAGGGTGGTTCAGACGGGTCAAGGAGAGCAGAGGTAGAGCAGTAAGATGCTGGACCAGAAGGAGTGTGGCTTTTAGTTTGCCTGTTGCCTTTGAGGTGTTGCTCCCAAAGTGCTTTGTGCTTGCCGCTCATGTGCCTTCGCATAGAAGTTGTACCTATGTGGCTGTTGGGCTTACCAAGGCTCAGTTTCTGACTGCACTCATTGCAAATTACAATGCTTTTGTCAGAGGCACACACATTAAAAAAATCCCACACTGCTGACTTTTTGGAAGTGTGCGATCTGGCGGTAACAGTAGAAGTTGGCGGAGTTTGCGGTATTGGCGGCAATGGCGGGTGCGTTGGCCGGCTGAACACAGGTGCCGATACATGTTGTTGCCCTACTGATCCCTGTGGGCTGTCCTCCCTGCTTCTTCTAAGTCTTATTCTCCTACTGCCTCTCTGACTCTCCGTCTCTCCATCTGAACTACCCTCCTCTTGCTCTCTTCTACTAGGCACCCACAAAACATCAATCTCCTCATCATCATTCTCCTCAGATGCATCAATTTCTTCTGACACATCACAGAAGGAAGCAGCAGCGGGGACCTCCTCCTCATCACTCATTATGTCCATCTCTATCGTGTTCTCTGCCAGAATTAAATCTGGTGTAAGGTCCTCATCTCCTTCATCTTCTTCTGGCAATAATGGTTGCGCATTACTCAGTTCAAGAAACTCATTGGAAAATAACTCCTCTGACCCCAGTGAAGAAGGGGCACCGGTGGTGGAGGAAGTGTTACGTGGGGTGGCCATAGCAGTGGAGGATGAGGAGGATGTTGTGGTAAAGTTAGAAACGGTAGAGGATGGGGTGTGCTGTGTAAGCCAGTCAACTACCTCTTCAGCATTTTGGGAGTTCAGGGTCATTGGCTTTTTAAAACTGGGCAATTTGCTAGGGCCACAGGATTGCATAGCAGCACGGCCCCTAGCACGGCCTCTGCGTGGCGGCCTGCCTTTGCCTGGCATTATTTTTAAAAAAACAACAACAACAACAAAAACTCAGTTGGTTTTTCTGGAAACGATAATACACACAGCTAGATGGCGGGTTGAAGAAAACACTGTGCAAATAATGCCTACAAAGTCAACGTATACACTACTACAGCGGTGGATACGGATTACGTAAAATATATGAATGCTGCTTGAAAAAAAGTAACTCAAGTGGTTTTTCTAGAGACGATAATATTATCAATATTTAGACAAAATGTGAACAAGGTCACACAGCTCGATGGCGGGTTGAAGAAAACACTGTGCAAATAATGCCTACAAGGTCAACGTATACACTACTACAGCGGTGGATACGGATTACGTAAAATATATGAATGCTGCTTGAAAAAAAGTAACTCAAGTGGTTTTTCTAGAGACGATAATATTATCAATATTTAGACAAAATGTGAACAAGGTCACACAGCTCGATGGCGGGTTGAAGAAAACAGTGTGCAAATAATGCCTACAAGGCCAACGTATACACTACTACAGCGGTGGATACGGATTACGTAAAATATATTATGGCTGCTTGAAAAAAGTGACTCCGGTGTTTTTTCTGGAGACGGTAATATTATGGATATTTAGACAGAATGGGAACAAGGTCACACAGCTCGATGGCGGGTTGAAGAAAACAGTGTGCAAATAATGCCTACAAGGCCAACGTATACACTACTACAGCGGTGGATACGGATTACGTAAAATATATTATGGCTGCTTGAAAAAAGTGACTCCGGTGTTTTTTCTGGAGACGGTAATATTATGGATATTTAGACAGAATGGGAACAAGGTCACACAGCTCGATGGCGGGTTGAAGAAAACAGTGTGCAAATAATGCCTACAAGGCCAACGTATACACTACTACAGCGGTGGATACGGATTACGTAAAATATATTATGGCTGCTTGAAAAAAGTGACTCCGGTGTTTTTTCTGGAGACGGTAATATTATGGATATTTAGACAGAATGGGAACAAGGTCACACAGCTCGATGGCGGGTTGAAGAAAACAGTGTGCAAATAATGCCTACAAGGCCAACGTATACACTACTACAGCGGTGGATACGGATTACGTAAAATATATTGTGGCTGCTTGAAAAAAGTGACTCCGGTGTTTTTTCTGGAGACGGTAATATTATGGATATTTAGACAGAATGGGAACAAGGTCACACAGCTCGATGGCGGGTTGAAGAAAACAGTGTGCAAATAATGCCTACAAGGCCAACGTATACACTACTACAGCGGTGGATACGGATTACGTAAAATATATTATGGCTGCTTGAAAAAAGTGACTCCGGTGTTTTTTCTGGAGACGGTAATATTATGGATATTTAGACAGAATGGGAACAAGGTCACACAGCTCGATGGCGGGTTGAAGAAAACAGTGTGCAAATAATGCCTACAAGGCCAACGTATACACTACTACAGCGGTGGATACGGATTACGTAAAATATATTATGGCTGCTTGAAAAAAGTGACTCCGGTGTTTTTTCTGGAGACGGTAATATTATGGATATTTAGACAGAATGGGAACAAGGTCACACAGCTCGATGGCGGGTTGAAGAAAACAGTGTGCAAATAATGCCTACAAGGCCAACGTATACACTACTACAGCGGTGGATACGGATTACGTAAAATATATTATGGCTGCTTGAAAAAAGTGACTCCGGTGTTTTTTCTGGAGACGGTAATATTATGGATATTTAGACAGAATGGGAACAAGGTCACACAGCTCGATGGCGGGTTGAAGAAAACAGTGTGCAAATAATGCCTACAAGGCCAACGTATACACTACTACAGCGGTGGATACGGATTACGTAAAATATATTATGGCTGCTTGAAAAAAGTGACTCCGGTGTTTTTTCTGGAGACGGTAATATTATGGATATTTAGACAGAATGGGAACAAGGTCACACAGCTCGATGGCGGGTTGAAGAAAACAGTGTGCAAATAATGCCTACAAGGCCAACGTATACACTACTACAGCGGTGGATACGGATTACGTAAAATATATTATGGCTGCTTGAAAAAAGTGACTCCGGTGTTTTTTCTGGAGACGGTAATATTATGGATATTTAGACAGAATGGGAACAAGGTCACACAGCTCGATGGCGGGTTGAAGAAAACAGTGTGCAAATAATGCCTACAAGGCCAACGTATACACTACTACAGCGGTGGATACGGATTACGTAAAATATATGAATGCTGCTTGAAAAAAGTGACTCCGGTGTTTTTTCTGGAGACGGTAATATTATGGATATTTAGACAGAATGGGAACAAGGTCACACAGCTCGATGGCGGGTTGAAGAAAACAGTGTGCAAATAATGCCTACAGGGCAAATAATGCCTAAAAGGTCAACTTATACACTACTACAGCGGTAGTAAAATAAAAAAAGTAAAATAAAAAAAAATGAATATTAAAAAAAAAAAATTAAAGTTGGTGCTGCTGAACTACTAGGAGCAGCAGATTAGCACACCAGTCCCACTCCCCAACACTGCTAGACTAATAGCACTGGGCTCTTATAGTAGTAGTAGTAGTAGTAGTAGTAAAACAACAAAAAAAAAAATAAAAGCAGTCCTTACAAGGACTACTGTTATTGCAGCAGTCAGCAGATGAGATCAGAAGCAGGACAGCTGCCCACTGCAGCTACATACAGAGCACTGCAGTAGAAGGTAGATTACTAGCCAGCAAAGCTACCTAAGCTAAAATGTCCCTCAAACCCCTGCAGACTTCTGTCCCTCCAATAACAGAGCAGTATCAAAACGATTACTAGCCAGCAAACTTTCAACTGTCCCTGAAATCACTAACAGGCAGCAGCTCTCTCCCTACACTATCTCTTCAGCACACACAGGCAGAGTGAAAAAACGCTGCAGGGCTTCGGTTTTTATAGGGAAGGGGAGTGGTCCAGGGGAGAGCTTCCTGATTGGCTGCCATGTACCTGCTGGTCTGGGGTGAGAGGGCAAAAAAAAGCGCCAACAATGGCGAACCCAAAATGGCGAACGTCGCGCGACGTTCGCGAACTTCCGGCGAGCGCGAACACCCGATGTTCGCGCGAACAAGTTCGCCGGCGAACAGTTCGCGACATCTCTATTAATGATAGATAGACTGTGTTCAAGCTTCTAAGATCTAAGATAAATATGGTGTTCCAAGGTAATTATTCATGAAATTGTACCTGTTCCATCTGCAACAGTTGTAAGGCAAGGGAGTTTAGGGAGTGTAATACAAGTCTTAAGCTGGCCATAGATTTTTAAAAGATCCAATCGTTATGGTGAGACCACGATTATCTCAAAATGATTGTTTAAATGTACGATGTGTCCATCAACTAAAAATACAATTTCAGGCGATAATGCTAGCAAAACTGAAGGGTAGCTGGCTGCTTGGCCCTGCATATAAATTGTTATGTCTGCAATGCTGATGCTGAATGGTGAGCATTGGGTCAATAGTAAATACAGTATAACATGGTCTCCTTTGAGATTATGTCACAAAGCATTTGTATAAAGTGACAGAGACCCTACATATTACCTGTGCAGACTTCAGCAGCATAAGGGTTTTTCTGCAGTGTATTAACTGGAACAAACTTTTAAAATGGTTAAATTCTGAAATCTGCTTCTCAAATTCCAACTGCCTACCATAAGAAGGTGATCAGAAACCTAAACCTTAAAGGTGATTTTTGAAGGCATTTAATAAAGTGCAGGTTACAGATTAAATTAGTAATAATGGCCTTGATCATCCTAGTCGAACCTGAATAGAAAGCTGACTGAAAGAAAATTTTGCAATTGTTTTTCATTTTTTATTATTCATAGTTTTAAGCTTTTTATTCAGCAGCTCTCCAGTTCGTAATTTCAGCAATCTGGTTGCTAGGGTCCAAATTACCCTAGTAACCATGCACTGATTTGAATAAGAGACTGGAATATGCAGAGGGGACTGGGGAGGGCATGAATACAAAGATGAGTAATAAATAGTAGCAAAAACAATAAATGTGTAGCTTTACAGAGCATTTGTTTTTTTTATGGGGTCAGTGACCCCCTTTGAAAGCTGGAAAGAGTCACAAGAAGAGGGCAAATAATTAAAAAACTATAGAAATAATAATGAAGACCAATTGAAAAGTTGCTTGTAATTGTCCATTCTATAACATAATAAAAGTTAAGGTAAAGGTGAATAAGGTTTAATAAATAACTATAAGTGATAATAAACAAAAAAATTCTATATGTAATGGCGGAGGTTATGTCAATATTAGCTTATTGATATTCAGTGAAATCAAAGGGAATAAAATGTTGTATGTGGATAACTTACATAAAAACCAGCACAATATACACATTTCTTAAGAACATTTTTGTCTACATCAGTTTGAACATAAGAGCAGACCAGTGGAACACACAAGAAGTAAAAAAGAAAATTCAAAAGGGTCCCAGAAGTTCAATCCTGTAGCCATTTCTTTCCGTTCTCCAACCGGTATAAATCTTGCAAAATCCAAATACCATGAAACAGCACTTCCCAAGGAAGCTCAGGAAAAGACAGCAAGAGAATAACATTTTTCAAAATATAGTGTAATCAAATTATCAAAAACAGCAGTGGACTAAGGTTGATCTTTCCTTTACCAATAACCTTTAATATTCCAACACCAGGGGAAATGGCTTTATACTTTTCAACTGATTCTTTCAGCGATTGTGTTACGAATCTGCTCCAGGTTTACTAGGGAAAAGGCGCTTCATATAGTGTAAAAAACTTGAATAAGCATCAAATATCTTAGAAATGCACTCAAAAAAAGCTAACTTTACTTACATGCATGACTTTCAACCCAGAACCTGACGCATTTCTACTTTTCTTGTGATTCTATTCTGCCAGCATGGCATGGTTTGCATTGAATTGCTGAGACTTTCTACTTTCTCTGTTACTTTTTGTCTCAATTGGGCAACTGCCATTTTATGTATATGCTCACAGTCTGCCGCAACGCTTTGTGTATGTTTAGTATAAAATATGCATCAGTCCATTTCCTATATCAGTAAACAGACAAATGCAGAAAGAGAAATTGTCAATCTAGCCATTGATTGCTTGGAGTTCTAATTTAGACATATTCAAATGAAACATTTTACCAGCAATTGCCTTGTGTTCACATCTATGCACAAGTAGCAGGGTGTCTTACCTCTCTGTACATTTTGGGTTGTATTGTAAATGATGTTTTCCCTTATACTGAAATGACATGTTTCTTCGAATGTTTTGAGCGGTTCTGCATGATTATTCAGAAGCAGCTGGTGAATCTTTGTACCATTTACTATTTATGACAGGAAGGCATGAGACGAAATGTAGCATTTATTTTGTGCCATAATGTCCATGAAAGCAGAAATGAACATTGCTTAGTATTTCAGATGTGATTGATAGGAAAGTCAGACTGTGGATGCTAGAAATCATTATGGTGGTGATGAAGTCATTTTTTAACTCAGATCATCCTCTTGATAAATGAAGGGTAATCTTGGAGACGCACAAGTGTTCAACTTTGTTTAGACTTCAGCTTATTGAACTCAAATACAACACCAAATGTAGTGGCACAGCCATTATTTTACAATAAAAATAAAACATTTCATACAACAGAATACTGAATTGTAAAGGGTAAACATGGCTGTTGACCTGTTCACAGTTAGGACTCTAGTATGTGGCTATTTTAAATATATATATATTTTTAAATTATTATTATTATTATTATTATTAACATGTATTTATATACATGTTAATATTATAATTTCATATTAGTCCATTTAGCTAAACATGGGAGCTCTGTACTGATAATGTCATGGTTTTATACCATGTTATTTTTCTGTTCTGTCCTAAGAAGGTCAGGATTCTTTATTTCAAATTCCATTGAATCCAAAGGCTGAAGAAATGTGTTTAGCATGTTCAACACTATTGGTGGGTGCAGCTCCTATTTGTAATTCTTCATGTACTTATTGAGGTACATACAGAACAGAATTCAATTGGGATGGGTATGTGTGTGATTGTAACCAAGTACAGGTAATGTTTATGATCTCCAACCTCATTTATGTGCAGCCAACATCGATCTCCAACCCCACTGCCATTGAAGCAATGGGTAAGCACTCGGATTAAAAAGATTGGAGGATCGACACACTTTGGGTACCCGGTAGTTCCTCCACTGGTACCACAGTGTTTTTCCCATGTGATTTCTAGGAATAAGATCTAGAATGGGGCCTATACTATACACAATAACATAGAGGTCCAGGTATTTTCGATACAATTAGCGTTAGAATACATATATTTTATGCTTCATTACATTAATATACCAGTAATTCCTATCTAGTACATAGATGTTTTCCTTGAAGGCAAGTTCCTAAATGTTATGCCCATGTGATTGCTTATGTGCTGCCTAACTGGTGAAACGCAACCTGTTATGCCCTGCTCGAAGCCTGGCTGATAACAGGTCGATAAGAGTCATGCCAGGTAGAGAAGTGAGAGCCCATGTAGTGTTGAATTAGAGTTCACAGCAAGACCCTTTATAGGTGATGTGGAGGTACAGTAACTGTCCAAATACAGTATGATGGGCTTTGGGCACCTATTAGATGAAAATATCTGGGCAGGGGCAGGTCACATAGCAGTGATATTTGGTCTCTATTAAATCAGTAAAAGAATCTAGTGCCACTGAAGATAATATAATTTCTCTCCTATGTTCCTAGAAGGCGTTATGGTAATTATATTCTTGGTCCAGTCCATACACTCAGGAGGTCATAAAAAACTCACACTGTGTCCTGCTAATGGTGATGCCTCTTCTGTATTTTTGAGGGTAGGAGAGTGACCAGTTACCAGTTACACTTGGAAAACTCTAATAAAAAGTCATCTTCTGGATTTACTTTGGAAGACCAATTTAGAAATTTATCCTATTTGTTTCCCCTTGCCTCCAGGAACTTTATATCTTTGGGTAAAAGTATAGGCTTCTATGTTTTTCTCTTTTTATTTTACAACTGTTTGTGACTGTATATTTTAATCTATGTCTATTTTGTAACATCCTTTGTACATATGCACCTTTATACGTTTTATAATATTAAATAGAAATGTAAATATTTTTGTCCTTGGTGCTCTAAAGCGAACCCTAGCTTGGAAGTGTGTACCTGGCCCGTCCCTGCTTCCTGTACTTCTCCTCCTGACGCAGGTACTCTTCCTGCTGCAGGACGCGGCAAATACACAGTGCGCGCATGTGTGACGGGGGGGGGGGGCGGCTTGGCAGGGGGGCCCTGCGACAGTAGCCCTGGTGGGCCCCAGGCCCCCAATTTGACCCTGTGTGTATCCGTGAGCCTGAGCCCTCCGCATGCTGAATGGAAATGCTAGCCTGTGTGCTTGTTGTAAAACTAATGATGGTATATCTCCTGAGGTTGGCGGCAGCAAGTTTTGTACAAGTTTAGTGGGTGTTGTCTGGCGTTTAAGGTGCTGGTGTATTAGTTTAACCTATGTGCAAGGTGTGTGAGAGACTGAGTTACACTGATAGCCACACCTAGGGGATTATTTATCAAACTTCAAATATTTCTCACTGATTTTCTAAAACCACTCCAACCAAATTTCTATACACTTTTTTTATACTGTATTTAGCAATACATTTTCACAAAAAAAATCTGGTACGGGAAAAAAACTCAATGAAATCATAAATAAATCAGAATTGTGCGATTTTTATCGCCCGAAAATCACAAAATCTTTGGATTATTGTATGAAACCCTGCACAAAACAGGATATCTTCCAGTTGCAAACTGGACATCTGCCATTGACTTCTACATGAAGTCGGTAGGTTTGACATGGAGTATTTTTTTCCGGACTTTTAACACCATTGGAGTTTAATAAATCAAGAAAAATTCAAGTTTTTTTCTCGGACTTTAGTAAATAACCCCCCTGTGGCTACTAGAAGTGCCTTAATCGTGACAGGCAGCTAAAACTCACTTTTGTACTTATCACAAATTATTTTCAGAATTATTATCTGTCAATTATTCCCCACTCTTTTATGCTTGTGTAAGATCTTATGCTTATGATTTATGATGCCACTGCTTCATTTTGTAACACATTTGTTTGTTATAGTATTAATGTAATTTGTTAATATGCTGGATGATGATGAGATTAGTCTACTAGTGTCCACTGAGCATACAATAAAAAAAGACAAAATATCCTGCAGTTAAATTTCAGAACTGAACACAGACACAAATGATATATTTTTCATATCAAACTATTTTATTTTTTAAGCCTTTCACAGCGTATCTCTAAGTGATAAGTCTTCTCATCAACCCAGCAGTTTCCCTGGTAACCAAGCAAGTTGTTTTGACTATAAAATCTGTTTTAGTCTATCACAGAATGACTTGTGTATTGTGCAAAAGCACTGAGCTTCCTAAGCAGCCTTAGCCTCAGAAAGGGCCTTACAACATTAAACACTCACATCAGTCTATAGCTCCTCGTATAAAATAAAGAAAAACAACAGCACTGTGGGAAGCACTGGCCAGTTATATGTAGGAGGGCATTATTTTACAGTGTCCATAATTGTCTATAGTTGTTGAAAGAGTGTGAAGCAAATAGGAGTTATTTAGAACACATCAATTAAGTAGGTCTCAAAATACTCCATGCTGCCTCCAATATGCAAAGGCATAAATTCCTATTCCGAAAGGAAACTATTCCTTATCTTTTGAATACAGCCAGCTACCGGTATAGTTCAGTTTATTAACAGAACCTGAATTTGCTCTGGATGGTTAAGGGGCAGATTATGTTCTTACAGCCACCAAGCTACCTCTACACTTTTGCAATCTTGAGCAACTTAGGGGGTCACTGACTCTATAACTGTTCCAAATTGATATACTGTATTAGTTGATACATTACTTATCTTTGTCCCTGCTGAGCCAAATCCCTAAATTTAATCAAAGACAGCTGTTATAATTGATACAATAGTAGCTAATATTCTAGCTAATATTCTACAGATGCTGCTTAGAAATGTATCAACTGATATAGCAAATTGTTACAATTCAGAATCTGGAACTGAAACACCAGGGACAGCAACATTAAAGGGGTTGCTCATATATTAATTAACTTTTAGTATGACGTAGAGAGTGATATTCTGATTTAATTTAAATATATATATATATATATACACACACACAGGATACGTAATGATGGCACTCACAGGGTTTTCAGCAAAATCAAACAAAGGTGTCAAAAAAAAGAAAAAGGTTTATTTATCCAAAGTTTCGGTTGCACACAGGAACCTTTATCATGGAAACACAGTGCAGTGTGAACGTTCAATATAAATAGCTAGAGAGAGGATGGGTGGTGATAGACCTACAACAACAGGAGTCACTTACATGTGTCCTAAACCAGTGGGACAATCAAAGCAAAGGTGCGAGTGAGAAAGCATAAGTGAGGTGAGTTAAAAACAATACAGTAGAAATGGACATATGGGTACAAAAAATCAGTCCAGCAGAAGTGGGCTACTCCAGCACAGGTGGAATGACCAAAAGTAAATAAAACCGTCCATCAGGGCAGACCCCCAGCAAACAGCGAAGTGGTGCTTGATAAAGCAACCTAGTGGTAGTGTTTCATTCAGTCCCTTGTTAGAGTGTCCAACTTAAATATCCATAAAGTTTCTCTGCGTAGGAGAGCCTGATTCCTGTCCCCACCTCTACTCAATGGCGGTTGGTGATCAATGGCCATACATTTAAATGTCGGGAGGCCATGGTTATGATTGAGGAAGTGCCTAGCTACCGGCTGTGTGGCTTGGCCATCTTTGAGGGCTTTACTTATTGCTGAGCGGTGGTTGCTAATGCGTTCTCTTAATGTGGTAATGGTCTTACCCACATAGTATAACCCATAAGGACAGGTTATAATGTACACAACAAATGTAGAGGTGCAGGTTAGTCTATGGTTGATAATCTCTTCCCACTGTATGGGTAAGGGAAATCAGGGCCACTCAGTAGGCACCGACAGGTGGTGCAATCCGGGCATCTGTAGCAGCCCAGTTTCTTCTTACTGGATAACCAATTGGTTTGTGCTAATCCACGTCCTTTGAAGTCGGTAACCATTAGAATGTCTCTCAAGTTTCGGTCCCATCTGTACCCCATCATTGGCTGGGGTGCCAGAAACAGGGATAAGGACTCGTCCATAGATATCATGGACCAATTCAACTTAATCAGTCTGGAGAGGTTGTTGGCTGCCGAGGAGTACGTAGTGGTGAAAATTAATGGTGCAGGATCCCTCTGTTTGTCCTTTCTTCTATCAAGTAGAGAGGCCTGTGTGTGTTGCATTGCCCTCTTGAGTTGTGCATCCAGAAGGCTCCCTGAATAACCTCTCTCGAGAAATCTATTAAACATAGTTGTCAATTGTGATTGAGCTGAGAGGGCATCCAAGTTGTTCCTGATGACCCTGATGAATTGGGAATAAGGGATGCCCCTCAGGGTAGCTGGAGGGTGGTTGCTGGAAGCGTGTAAGAGAGAATTCCGATCTGTAGATTTAAGGAATAGTTTGGTGCCAAGACCACCCTGACATTTGTAAATATGCAAGATATGAAATCAATCTCATGAGTATGGTAACAAAGTGTCAATTTAATAGGGGTGTCCCGGTCATTAAGGTTAGTGTGGAATTCCTTCAGGGCACTAATATATATATTTCCAGAAAAGGAACATTCCACAGACATCAGAAAGCTTAAATCAACAGCTCTTAATATTATGTCTTATTTTCCCAAGTAGTACACTAATATGAAACCCACATCAAAATATGAAAGTATTCTTACAGTTTACTTTTTGAGAAAGGCAGTTGGATGACTGGTGAAACGTCTTCAAGAAAAACACAGCTATACCATGACCTGGATGAATGAGAATCTTCACAAACATATTCTTACAGTAGTTGATTAAGTTAGACTCCAAATTTAAAATCAAGACATACTTGAGTGGCTATAAGCAAAAACACCCAAAATCAATTTCACGGAACATTGGTCCCCACAATGTGTGATTGCTTTCTGTTGCTTGCCCTCCTTGGTTTGAAATGATTTGTCTGTGCAATAATACAAAGTACTAATGTGATTGACACATTTATACACATTAATTTGGAGTGCATCACTTGAACTTGCCTAAAAGAAACGGTCCTCACGCTGCATAAAGACTGGATGCAGCCTTAACATTATTTTCTCATTACTAATTGGCCAATGGGCAGTCCCCCTCCTCCCTAGGTCACCACATTGTGGCATATTCTGGCATAGTAAGCCTATTCCTAACAAGACAACAGACTGAGGTGGTAATGTGTCTGGACAAAAAACACAATGACAACACAGCAGACAGCCATAACTATCGCCCCCAAATATGTACCTGTGCCAGCCATAAAAACTGCCCACAAATCTGTAACTGTGCAGCCATAAAAAAAATTGTCTCCAAATCTGTGACAGCAGCCAGCCATAAAAATTGTACCCAGATCTTTACCTATGCCAGCAGGAACCAGGAAGCATCAGAATAAGGCCAGAAGTCCTCTGGTTTTCTGCACCTTTTCAGCACCAGTTCTCTTCATTGCGCACCACACTAACATGCCAGCCCAGCTCTTCTCCTCTGCTGCTCATAGAACGTGACGGTGGTGACGTCGACATCTGGATGCACCGATTCCTTCAGCATATGCACCACCGCACATGGAGAAGTGCTGGATGGCAGCAAGTAAGAGGGAGGTTAGGGATCGCTACGTGACGTTTTCTTTGATTGACGGAAGTACAAAGTCTACAACCGAGCGTTTCAAGCTGGGCTACATCTATCTTTATCCCGGGCCGCGGACCCCTGGAATAGCAACTATATTTAAGGAGGCTTCAGATCTGTGCAGTACATCAAGCTAGAATACTAGGAAGGAAAACAACTATTATTATTAGGCCTGGATTTGTGGTGAGGCCACAAAGGCCCTGGCCTAGGGCTGCAAACATTTTAGGGACGGCATGCCGCCCAGCCGCATCCTAAGGTGCACTGGGGACTCAAAGTTCCCCATTGCTCCGGTGCTTGACAGCACGCTCAAGCACGTGCAGAGGCGAGGTTGCACGCAGTTACTGTTCGGCGCTAGGACCATGCTGCGGGGGCATGAGAACAGAGAATATCCATTTTCAATTAAAGCAGAATGTACATACACAGCTCTCTAGTTGAAAAAGGAAGTTAGATTCAGTTCTAAACTTATGACTTTAAAAATGCACACATTAAAAAATGCTGGTTTGGTCTTTCATTTAAATTTATTGTATATTGGAATGTTATTTTTGTTTACTCTAAAGTAATTTATATTGTATTTGATTTGCAAAAGGCATGCTTTAGGGCAGGAGTGCCCATACTTTACTAATGTGAGGTCTACTTTAGTGATGTTGTCCAATTATGATCTATATCCCTAATAGCATTGTTAGCAATCTGTTCCATGGAAAATATTATTTAAATATTATATTGATTCATGAGAGAATTTATTGTATATTGCCATACCTCCCAACATTTTTGAAATAGAAAGAGGGACAAAAAGATTTGCGAGGCAACATTTTTTGATCATGCCCATTTTTTTTGACTACAAACCCTAATTACCATGTTCATTTTAAAAAAATGTGTCAGGTTATGAAAGTCAACACATTTCTGTGTTTTTTCTGTGTTATTACAGTTTTGCTAATCAAGGGGAATTGCCCTTTAAGCTGCAAGTCACAGTTTCCCCAAGAGACCTGCTTATCTTAAATTGTTACAATTACTTATTTGCTTATCTTAAATTGCTACAAATGTATCTAATTGCACCTGCCACATATTCTGGACTCTCTGGCAAAAGCCAATTAAGTTAGGTAAATGTTGTATCTTATTCTAGCTGTTCAGTGCAGGAGATCATAGGGACAGTTGGGACATTTCAGTAACAATCCTGGACTGCCCCGATCCTGGACTATCCCGATCTACCATTTAGGTACCACAGCTTTAGGTGCATTCAGGCCTGGGCCTTAGATGATTTTAGGGCTGGCATGCAGCTCAGCCACATTTATTTTTCCAGACCACTGTGAAAAATATAAAAACTGGCATAGCCTTCATGTATTGCATATACTGTATGGACTCATGCAGTTGCAGTTACTGAATAATGTGTAGGAAAAAGGTATGTAGTTAAGAACACGTCCCACACTTGTTTCCCTTCAAAACATTGTATTCACTACATGGCTCAAATACAATAAAGGGCTGGAAAACTAACTTGAGGACCTAAATGAAAAGCAAGATAGAGGGGGAAATATGGAATGCCGATGACCAGCCTACTACCTACCCTTTTATATATAGTGTTTGCAAGTGTTGCCTGTGCAGATATGTTAACCTTGTAATCCCATTAGCCAGGGGTCAGAGGCAATGTGGGCATAGTCTAATTGTTTGGGAGCATGGCATGTGTTGGCAGGTATACCAGTGCTGCATATAAATAAGGCTCGCAACTCTCTGGGGGGTTATTTACTAAAGTCCAAAATTTTCTGGTCAGACTTTTAAAGGGAAAACACTATTTTTCCGTGGATTTTTTTAGATTTATTATATTATATGTGGTTTTTGAGTTATTTCGTTTTTTATTCAGCAGCTCCCCAGTTTGAAATTTCAGCAATTGGTTTGGTAAGATTCAAATTCCCCTAGCAACCATGCACTGATTTGAATAAGAGACTGGAATATGAATAGGAGAGGCCTGAATAGAAAGATGAGTAATAAAAAGTAGCAATAACAATACATTTGTAGCCTTTCAGAACATTTGTTTTTTAGGTGGGGATCAGGCACCCCCATTTGAAAACTAGAAAGAGTTAGAAGAGGAAGGCAATAATTAAAAAAAAAATAAAGAAAAGCAATTGAAAAGTTGGTTAGAAATGGCTGTTCTATAGCATACTAAAAGTAACTTAAAGGTGAACCACCCCTTTAATAATAATAATAATAATAATCATAATAATGGTGAAAATTATAATTATCTAGAGTAACGTAAAGTTTTTTAAAGTAATGAAAATATAATGCAGTGTTGCCCTGCACTGGTAAAACTGCTTTGTTTGCTTCAGAAACACTACTATTGTTTATATAAATAAGCTGCTGTGTAGCAATGGGGGCAGCCATTCAAAGGAGAAAAAGCTCAAGTTACACAGTAGATAGCAAATAAGCTCTGTCTGTCTAATGGTGTTATCTGTTATCCATTAGTTAACCTGTGCCATATAGCCGTTTTTCAATTTCTGCCATTGCTCCACAGCAGCTTGTTTATATGAACTATAGTAGTGTTTATGAAGCAATCAGATCAGTTTTACCAGTGCAAGGCAACAGTACATGATATTTTCATAGCTTTAAAACACTTAAATTTTTTGGTGTTACTGTTCCTTTAAAAATTATTTTTAATCTCAGTTTGGACCTGACTCTTGGGCAGTCATATCTTGGTATTAGGTTTATCCTGGCTGGTTAAAAATTGTTTGTTCACAATGTTATTAATATGGAAGAAAGGTAAAAATATACAGCCCGGTGCTATGGGATTTGCAGTTCTTTGAGCCAGCAACCACAACGCTACCCCTCTCACCGTGAGCTTTGTATCCATCAATCTGCCAAGTAAAATGGTTTCATATTTTCTAAACAACTTATTTTTGTTTTTTAATTTGTCTGCTTTAAAAAAAATCCTAATTTTTCAGAATTTTGACCCACTGAGGATGCTAGAACTTTGGGTTATAGCCCGGGCTGAATCAGCTTTCCAGCATAATCAACTTGGGTAACAGAATTGATAAGCAAATTGGATAAAACAGAGAGACCACCAAACTACAGTTCCTTCCCCATCCCCCACTTTGTAATATGACATATAGACTCACGTCCGCCCCTGACCCTTTTGTGATGTCACTGCGGGGTGAGTGCGGGTCTATAAATAGAGGGGGAACGGCTAACCGGGTCAGGTGCGTGTTGGGATGGGGCAGGTTAGGGTAAGGTGCGGATTGAGAATTTCTTGACCCGCACACCACTAATGTGTGGGGAGAGCAAGTGAAAAAAAAGCAAAACTACAGAATTAAAAAAATGTGAATAGGTGCTTACATTAATTTTTCCAATTGGCTTTGTCACAGGCATGTTACAGGGGCAACTGCCTTTTCTGCCACACCATAGGAACCTCAATGTATTACCGACCTGTAGGGTGGGAGAAATCCTCCAGTGAAGACACATGCTGCAGAGAGTTGTAGTCAAACACTTCTTTATTTACTGATCATGGTCTTCACCAGAACAGCATATCATTCACAGGGCTCTACCCCTCACCTCTCTTCCTGTAACACTCACTGTGGCTCACACTGTCAGGGGGACTTACTTTCACAGGCACCCCTCTTGGGCCCCAGCTGGCGCCACACGGCTAAGCCTCTCCACTTAATCCCTGACTGGCGGGTTTCCCACTGGGCACACTATGCCCACTACACTACCTACTCATTGGCGCCACAGCTGCCGATGCTAGTCACCTCACTTCCTTAGCCCTTTTAAATCTGCAGATTGTGTTTCATTAATCTAAACCCACAAAACCTCTAATTAACCGTAAAAGCCTTAGGGAAAGTAATGACCTGCTTGTTGCATTAATTAAGCACAAAATTCTTAGTAACATCAAGGAACCCACAGCAAACTGACTGTTATTCAGTTCTCTGTACTGGTGACATTATCAAACGATTCTGTTTTTCAAATAAATAATGTATGGATAAAAACAGGACATCCTTCTAAGTTGATGCTACAAACCAACTAGGAAAATGGCTGAAAAAACATTCAACTGCTTCAAAATGAAATCCTGAGGCAATCATGTCCCTGCAGATTTAAGCAAATGTGCAGCAATAAATGTTTATGATAAAGTACAGTATATTATATAGCTATGAATAGAGAGGCCCAGAGTTGCTAATGAATGGATTAGGAAATATGCATTAAAATCATACAAGCAATATCTGAGATATTTGTGGGGAATTTCAACTATTCTGTAATAAGCATTTTCATGATAGTTCATTATATTGTTCCAGGAGTAGGCTCCATAGCAAAGAACAATGCTGAAGAGGTATATGGGTGAAAAGAAAAGAAATCAAATACTTTAATAGGAATTGCCAGTTTTGGTAAGATAAGCATGAAAAGAAATAGCCCCAGAATCCACAGTGGTGGAATGCAACCATTTTTTATTGGGAAATTGAGATCATACCCAGGCATATTAATGATCCTAATCTGTTCCCAGTTTCTGATAATCCTCACTCTTTTAGGGACAAACGGTATGCTGTCTCTTCACTGCCTCAACTGTTGCTTTGCTGTACATTCTTAAAATGATTACAGTTTAGACACATGTCCTACTTGTTCTACTACATTTACTATCTTCCCTTCACCATCTAGAAGAGAATAATGAACATTAATTGATTCTTTTTGAAATCAGAGAATTTGTAATTGATTAAATTAATAGAGTTTCCATTCGATGAAGCTCATATAGTAATATGTTTATTTTTATGACATTTAGTTCTCCTTTAAGTCACTTCTACCCATTCTGCATGATTAAGGTACACCCTTTAGATATTCTTTTTGTGTTTGTTCATAATAAGTTTCCATGTATATGTATTTTACCGTGTGATGCTATCCATCTTTCTATACTGATGCAGTTTATAACCAGTTCAGAAACTGGGCAGAAAGAGTAGCTGAGAAACTGACAAAAGAAAATTACCAGTAGCTAGGAGGAATAATATAACAGTGAATAGGAGGATAGAATACTACACCTACATACAAATTCTTCTTTGCGCAATCCCAATATGTGATTAGTCTAGGGTGGTTGCCACTATTTCAGTCTCATTGTGGTTGTTCTGTTGCCAGCTGTAGGAAGGTGTTGCCACTTCTAGAGAAGAGCCCTTTGGCACTTTGGTACCTTTGATTCAATACTTGCACCAACCATGTTCTTGGTCTATTATTTTCAATGCTCTGGCCCTATGGGCATTTTGGTACCTCTGGTTTATCACTTGCACCATCCATGTTCTTGGCTTGTGAGTTGCAATGCTGTGGCCCCATGGGTACTTGTTAGCTTTAAATTAACACTTGTGCAATCCATGTTCTTGGCCTATTAGTTGCAATGTTCTGGTCCAATGGACACTTTTGTACCTTTGATTTAACACTTGCACATCCATGTTTTTCACCTTTTAGCTGCAATGCCGTAGCCCAATGAGCACTTTGGGACCTTTGATTTAACATTGCACAATCCATGTTCTTTGACTATTATTTTCAATGCTCTGGTCCCATGTGCATTTTGGTACCTTTGATTTATCACTTGCACCATCTGTCAGGATTACCAGAGAGCAGAAGCAGCACACTTATAGAGCACAGCAACACACAACCCACCTGAAGTCTGCCCAGGGGGCCAGTGAAGTGGAAAGTAGCCAGTGAGACTAAGCTAGGGCGAGATACAAGCAATTTAAGTAGAATCATGGTCAGACAGATTAGAGGTCGGAGGCGGGCACCACAGGTTCATAGTCAAGTCAAGTCATGGGTCTGGGTAGGCAGAAAACAGGCAGGTAAAGGTCACAAAAGGAAATTGATCAGGAAATATGGCTAGGATTCTGGAAACAATGAAGTCAACCAGGAAAGGAACTAGGCCTTCGTCCTCCTTTAAATAAGCAGATTTGGTGCCAGGAAGGAGGAGTGCATCAGGACACAGCTTTATGTTGCTTACGTAACATCTGATGCCACTGCGCGCGTGTCAAGACATCCTTGTGTCCAAACAGTCGCATATCAACGCCTGCATGCAGGTGCAACTGTGGACCTGGGGACTGTGGAGATGCAACCTGGAGATGGGAGCAAGCCTGAGGATGCAGACGCAAGTGAGCAGCCTCATACCATCCATGTTCTTGGACTAACAGTTGTAATGCTCTGGCCCTATGAGGACTTTGGTACCTTTGAAACACTTGCACCTTACATGTTCTTGGCCTATTAATTCATTGAACAGTTGCAGATCTATATAATTTTCAATGCTGAGCTTTGTCTAGGAGCGCTCAGGGATCACACCACAAGTCATGTTCAGGTGAATTTATGCAGAGCTCTGTAGTTAATCTGCACTGTATATATGGTTAGTAAAGAATGTACATTATTTTGGCATATAATATTGATTACTCGCTTAGACTTCAATTAATTGGCCTGTCGCTGTATCATATTTATCTCAACAGTCAATCAAAGTGACAAGAGCGGATCTTGCAAACTTTCCTGGAGAGTAAAAACATCAGTCAGATGCTGAAAAAAACGAATTGGCAGAAGCAGGTATTTCTGACCAATTTCGAGCAGCTGGTTTCTGCATTGTTTCCAATCCATTTTTGTAACAATCACTCAAATTCTGTGTAGTTTCATGGAAATTGCATATTGCATTCTAAGAGCTGTCCCTTTACAGATTGTCGTTTAAATGTTTATACCTGCTGTGCTGGTTGTATTTATCTAAAATGCAGTGATCCAAGAAACATCTATATGAAGTGTTCAAATGTTTTGAACTGTATAATAGCCGGCACAAAGTGTACCTATGGGTCTCTAGCTTTTATTGCTGGCTAAAATTATGGAATTTGTAGTGTAGCTTGGGGACAACAGGCACTTCAACTCTAATTTACTGTGTTTAATACACATTTCTATCACATCATACTTGAATATACAACAGAGACCTCTAGTGGGTAATGTTTTGCATCTAAAACATACAAGGTAGTGTTTGTTAGCCTGGTCTTATTAACTTTATGTCATGTTTAATTGTCTTAAGTGTATTTAACTACTTATAATTAATCAGAGAATATCTTACAATATTGAGGGATATAAGATGCTGTATTAAAGGGGAACTGTCATGAATACAAACACACTGAAATACAGTTCAATCAGTTAAAAAATGATGTATTTTTTCTAATTGAATCAAGTAAGACTTCACTAACCCCTAAGCAATCTGTCTTGTTAAAGGAAATTTTTTTGAAGGTCAGTTAGCTCCAATATATCATGTAGGCAAGAGGTGAATGCACCAATAGTGTATGTGAGCTAAATGTCCATAAATAAAACTGATTCTGACACACAGCTGCATGTACAGAGACATTAAGAGCAGAATGGCACAAAAGCATAGGCCCCTGGAGCAACCTTCAATTCAAAAATATCCTGTTTTATAATTATTATTACTAATATCTGTGAAACTATGTAACTCCTGGCCAACCAATATGAAGCAAACAGCATAGAGTAAAACTCTGACCGGAAAAAAAAAATAACCTTCCTAGGGGCAGATTTATCAAGGGTCGGAGTGAAAAAATGTGAATTCTGAAATTCTAATTTTCAGTTTTTTTTGTGGAATTCAACTAGGGAATAGTTAAATTTCAATACGAGTTTTTAAAAAATTTTAATTTGATTTTTGAAATGTATCACGTACTGGAGAATTTGAATTTGACTATTCACCACCGTAAAGCTTCCGAATTGCTATTTTAGCCAATGGGGGATGTCCTGGGACCAATTGGTTTGTTTGCAGCCTTCCTGATATATCGAGGGTTTTTTCGAGAAAAAACACAAATTTAATTAGATTCGAATTTAGATTTAGAATTTCAATGCCTCTTGTGGTGTGGATCCCATACGCTGGAAATGATCAGGGAGAATAATCTAAGCCCGATTCCCTATCCAAAGTGAGGTCCCTTCTCTTGTGCAAAGCAGAGCCTAGGGGACAACTTCTGTCTGCTATAAATCTTTGTTGGAGCATAGGCTGCTCTTTCTATCTAGATCTGATTATTTCCTAGATAGTGCTATTAAATGGAATAAAGCCTGAGTCCCTGCTCCCAGTCTAGCAATAGGTTCCCTCTAGGGCAGTACAGCTTTACTGGGGGGCCTTGTTGAACCTGGTGTCCCTGAAATACACCCAGCTGACTAAGAAATTGAAGACCAAAGAGAAAGGACCACCCCTAACCAAACACTATATTAAAATGTGTCAGGAAGTGGTCATAATCTTAAAGGCCAATAATAGAAATATGAACAAATAGATACATGAGGGCAAATTTACTAAAGGGCGAAGTGACTAACGCAGACGAAAATTCGCCAGTGTGACGTCATTTCGGTACTTCGGCGATTTACTAACGGTCGCTGGCATACCTAGCGAAGAAGATAGACTCTAGCAGTACTTAGCTCCATAACGCCTGGCGGATTTGCGCTCTGGCGAATGGACGTAACTACGCAAATTCAATAAGATGTGTATTTTACTGAAAGTTACCTCTTGCGCCAGACTTGCCTTCACCATCTCAGACCAGGCGAAGTGCAATAGAGTAGATAGGAGCTCCTAAAAAAATAGTTGAACATTTTTCTAAGTCCCAAAAAACACTAGGATCTTTTCCTTTTTCAGGGTGATAGGCTGAAAAAGAGTGTACATTTTTTTGGGGTAACCGGCTTCCCCCCTACATTTCCTAACATATGGCACATAAACTATACACTGGGCTCATGTGTAGGGCAATATAACAACTCTATTTTATTTTATTAAGGTTTCCCGGGCTTGTGTAGTATAATGTATTTGCTGCAACATATACATCCATTCAACTTTAACTTCCTTTAAATTAGTGAACGCAAGCGAAACTTCAACGCCCTGGATGCAACTTCGGATTTTAGTGAATTAGCGTTGTCCTGGTGAATCTGCACCTGGCAAAGTGTTGTGCGGTGAGTGAAGCCGTCGCTGGCGAATTTTCGGAGGTTAGTGAATTTGCCCCATGGATTTTTGCCCAGTAACAAGGAGAATAAGAAAGTGTAGCGATTTAAAGCCATCGGGAGTGTACAGATCCTATGGGTCACTACACATTGTTTGACAAAGTATTATGTGTTATAGCTAAATAAATGATTAGAAAGGGTAGGGAAGACATTTAACATTAAACCCTCAACCCCCTTCAAGTGACAAGTAGAATGCAAGTGGGTAGAAATACATAATTGCATTAAGGGTGCCAATATAATATTGAATATTCCATTGAACTTACTCAGGTAGTTGTTAGCTTAAAGGAAAACTAAACCCTAAAAATCATCGAAGTTAAAAATGCCATATTTTATATACTAAACTTATTGCACCATCCTAAAGTTTCAGCTTCTCAATAGCAGCAATGATCCAGGACTTCAAACTTGTAACTGGGGGTCATCAGCTTGGATAGTGTCTGTGACACTCACATGCTCAGTGGGCTTTGAGCAGCTGTTGAGAAGCTAAGCTTAGGAGTTGTTGCAAATTATCAAGCAGAAAAAGAGGTTTGTCTGTAATATTAGCTGATGCTACAGGACTGATTATTAAATTCTGATGCTAGTTGCACTGTTTTCTGTGCTGCCATATAATTATCTGTATTAATTGCTAATCAGCCTTATATTCTGTCATTTATATTCTATATGTACTATATATTGTGAGTGGGTCCCTAAGCTCAGTAAGTGACAGCAGCACAGAGCATGTGCAGTGAATCAGCAGAAAAGAAGATGGGGAGCTACTGGGGCATCTTTGAAGGTACATATCTTTACTGCTAAAGGATTGTGGTTGCCTTGGACTGGTATAGAAGCTCAAAACATAATGTACAACTTTTTTAGTTAAGCTTTAGTTTTCCTTTAAACTGACAGATGTGAAATTGGGATCCAATCATAATGGTTCCATGATCCTCAGAGGCAGGTGTTCATTTTCCAAATTACATAAATTCAAAGTGGGAATTGTGAGTGGCATTCGAAATTCCATGACTTATGCCACAAAAGGTATAGAAATCCTGAACGTGGACATTACCCATGTAGACAAAGGTAGTAAAAACAATGTGTTACAAATATTAAAATAAAAGTAGTATTCCAACCAGGATAATCTACTGTAATCGTAAACCACAGGTATATAATATACAGTATACGATATAATACAGCAACAACAGGAGCAAGGAAGTCTTGCTTTTAACGTCCGTTATGAGGCAGGCAGTAACAACAACATCAAGACCTGCATCCACCACTACTCCCTTAATTTTGCATCTGAATGTTGCCCATGTAAGTGTGTGGAATGGGTACAACTAAGTGTCTCCTCTTGCACCTTAAGAGAAACCATTGCTACTAAACACAGACAGTGCTGAATTCATGGGGGGATGCAGGTCTCTATGCTCCATTTTGAAAAATGTCTGCAGTTCTTTGCCCTTCAAGGTACAGGGCATGGGGCAGAGTGGGTCCATTTGTTGCACTTTGCACCCTGTCCTGAACATAATAACACTGATGGAACAATATACATTGAAAAAGAGTTACACACACACACACACACACACACACACACACACACACACACACACACACACACACACACACACACACACACACACACACACACACACACACACACACACACACACACACACACACACACACACACACACACACACACACACACACACACACACACACACACACACACACACACACACACACACACACAAGGCTCGGGCACACACTGCAAGTACGAATACCTGGGTGCTGAACAGAGAAATTGTATATCCACTCAAATATGCTGACGCACACCAGGATTTTTCTTCAAGTGATTTATTTTATTTTATCGACGTTTCGATCCCCAGGGGGATCTTTATCAAGATCTTGATAAAGATCCCCCTGGGGATCGAAACGTCGATAAAATAAAATAAATCACTTGAAGAAAAATCCTGGTGTGCGTCAGCATATTTGAGTGTATATATATATATATAAAACCAATAAACAAAAATGTTATAGCAGTTGATATTTTACACAATAGACTGAAGGCACAATCCTATTTTGATTAACCCGGTGATGTAATTAGTGTTTAAAATATGCACATTAGGCAGGCTCCACTGTATGAGTGGTCTCAAAGGACATTTATTTGTAAAAGATCAAAGGAGGTTAAATAGTAGTACAACTATAAATTATAAATTATAATACAGGGGGAAAGTTGAAATGGCTAGTATAGAGTTTATGACCTCAAGTACAGCATATTTCCAGGAAATAATAATAGACTGCTGTGATCAGGGTTCTTTTTATAGAATGCTGTTTAATTTCAAAACTGCGTATATGCCAGTATGCTTTCTTTTTCTCCTTTTACATTCAGATGGAGCAGCTGGAGTTGCACTCTACTTTCTTCAAGTGCTGCCATGGGAATTTTCAGGGAATGTGCTAAGCAGAAAGCTGACAGCAAGCTTGCAGCATCCTCTAACTACCTCTGCAAAGTTCACTGCTTGTATTACTTCGCCTCAAAAATGCCTTTTAAAAATGTTCTGGAAATTTATGGAAGTAAAGTAAAGCGTACTGGAGACTTTTCATATAACTATAGTTCTTGTAGTCTATCAATGATTTTGTTTCGTTGGCTCTTGCCATGTTGTTTTATCATAATGATTAATTATTTAAAGGTTATATGTTCCCCTTTGCAAGTAGATACTTCATTAAACCTCAGTTGTTCAACTCAAACATGAATTCAGATTCTTAAGTATACATGGGAACTTCTTTTAAAATGAAATGTATATTATTGCACAGAACATTTATTTGAAATGTTACAATAGCCCTAAAGCACTAATAAAGGCTTTTTAACAAGAAGAATATTGTGTGGTGCTGTTCCTGACGTTCCCATTTGAAATATTACAATTACAAATCACAAACCTTTAAGATATTTTGCTTACCTTCTTGACACATTGCACAGCTCATTGCAGAGACTGTTTAACATTTGCATTATTTAAATTCTATGTTCTCAACCAGTGCTGCAACCATAGAGGAAGCAGACCCAATACTTGCTGGGGGACAGGGAGTCTGCTTCCTCCATAGCTCCAGAGAAATCCCGCCCCCCATCCACTATCTACACAGGGTTGCCAGGTTGGTGGGTTTCCAGCCAAATTGGGCTACTAATTTAAAGCTCTGGCGGGTTTTGAAAGTACAAACTAGCCAAGGTAAGGATTTGGGCTACTTTTTGGGCCTTTGGCTGGTTTGTATTTTGGAAACCAGCCAACGTTTTTTCTTGCCCTAATGTGCCAAGCCTGCGTCTCCCAATGCATGTTGGGTAATGTAGTTTTTGTTTAACAATTTTCCAACTGTCAAGTTCAATGTAAGACTACAATAACCAACATGCAATGGCACTGACTTGAGTAGAAGTCGGGAGTTATTAGATTTTGGGTTCTGTACCCCAGCCTCCCATCACTCTTAATCATTGGTGCATTATCAGACAATTTTGGGGCAAAATCAGCTGCCACCAAAATGCCTAGAGGTTGAGCTATTTTACCAATATTTATTGAAGTTGTATATGTATTAGGCCTTATGGGCCCCTATACTGCCTAGGCCCCCCTCTGTAGTTACGCCCCTGGTGATGGGCGAATCTGCTCCATTTTTCTGGAAAAATGTGTGAAACAGTGAAAATTTGAAAAAGGTGTATTTTCACATATATTTATTTATTTTTTAGACTTTTTTTCACTGCACTTATTGTGCTATTTTTGGACTACTTTTGAAGTGCCTCTTGGCTAGTTTGGGTTGGTTTTGTAGCTGACTTTTGAAAAGTAGACCTGGCAACCCTGATCATACATGATAGTGAGCAGGAGGGGAGTGAAGAATGAAAGGGACACGGACAGACAGAAGGAACAGTGGGCAAACAGGAGGGATGCAGATGGGTGGACGGGAGGGATGCAGATGGGCAGATGGGTGGGAAGTGGAGGGGAGGACAGGTAAAGGTTTGTGCCTAGCCCCGCCAAAATGTTTTGTGTGATGCCCAGCACCATGCTGTTACCCCACAAATCAGGACAGTAACAGATGCGAATGAAAAGTAACCTCATAAAACACTATGGGGCCGATTCACTAAAGGTCGAAAAAGTGAGCGTTATTTATAGCATATATATATATAGCATATAGCCATAAAAATGGCATCACTTATATTTTTAGAATTAACGATCGATTCAATAAAAGTTCTTGTCTGACTTAAGAAGCTATTTATTGTTGTTTTCTTTTTGGTTAACTATGTTCGTTATTTTATAGCATGCAATATTTTGACAGGTATTTTACACCATATGTTATTGTTACACGTTATTTTATATTACGCGATATTGTGCGGCATTACCCAGGTAACTGCTACATGTTGCAGGTCACCTGACTTCCTCTATTTCCACTCTTGAATGCAAGATGGAGGACGCATAGATATTGCGTACGCAAACACTACAGGCAACACTGCCTTCCGATGCTGCACGTGAGAGGAGAGCCAGTAACAATCGGGTGATAGTGGCAGTAATGAAATTATCATAATGCAATGCCAGCAAGGTGGGCATGGAATGATTGGGCATGATAGAGGTGCAGTGGTGGAACTACCGGGGGAGCAGGGGGTGCGAGCAGGCCAGGGCCCGCACCCCCTCAGGGCCCCCCCCGGCAGCCCGTGCTCCACTGAAAATACAGCCGTACGGAGGGGGGCTGGGCCCGGCTGCGTGTCACGCACCAGGGCCCGCCCCCTCTAATTACACTACTGTAGAGGTGACAGAAGTAGGAGGCATGAACATGAGAACAGAATGGCAAAAAAGAAAGAAGAGAGTAGGAAAGAGCAGAGGCCAGAACACAATAAAGGCAGACTTGGAAGCAGCAGGGAGGAAAACTTTTATATCAGAGGGCAAAGCAGGAAACATGGAAGAAGGATTGCTGACAGTGAGAGTGCAGGGGAAATTAAATTTGGCTGAAGAGAAGTTCATGAGAAAAAAAAGAAATCTGGTTAAACAACTGCAAATTCACCATTAAAATTGTCTAACAATCACACTGAGGAAGAGGGGCCTCACTACATTTCTCAGTTCAGCCCAGAAGAGTGCTCTGACATAGAACTTACATATACAGCACATTAAGGCAGGGGCGCTCCACCAATGAGGCAAGTTAAGACACTCGCCTCAGGCAGCAGTGCCCACAATGCCGCTCCTGGTAACTAAGAGCCGAATTTCCGTTTTTCAACCTCGAAATTCGGCTCTTCTAGTGCAGAGAGCGCAATTGCGACTGGACCACCCACGACCCCCCCCGGCACGACGTGGACCACCCCCCGACCCACTCCAGCGCTAAAAGGTGAGTGCCGTGGGGAGGGGTGGGGGCGGCAAAATGAAGGCCGCCTCAGGCAGCAAAATGGACAGGTTCGCCCTGTCATTAAGGATAGTAATTATTCAGAAAGTGTTTTGCAAATGCAAAATGTTCAGCATATGTTTTTCCTGCACCCTAAACATACAGCATTCATTTTAGAAAGCCACATTCTGGCCCATTGTTCCGTGATTGACACAGTTGCCAGCTTCACAATTTACTTTCTTTGATCGTAATTCACATATTATTATACCATTTATTTCTCAAATTCCCTTGAGACTTGCAAACCTAATGAATAGTATAAATCAAAGTGTACATTTTATTTCTATCATTTACTTATAAAACCACCTCCATCCCTTACAGAGATCGAAAATGTTATCATGGCCTGGAGACATAACATGCAATTTCTTGTAAAACTGGTAATAACTCGATCACACAATTGTATATGGGTTTTTGCTGTGTTTTTGGTAACATTGTGCATCGTGGGGAACCTTATAAAGGTTTTTGTATTCTAAATGGCAACCTTTGCACAATGTAACATCCACAGATGTGCGGATATTATTCTGTGTAAAACGACATTTGCTAGAAGAACAGTATAAAATAAATTGTATTTTATCTCTAAAAAATTGCGGTTTTTAGAAATTTCTGTAAAACTGTAAAAATGTTTGCTATATTTAGGGGGTTATTTACTACCATCCAAAAATTTCACACTATTTTCTTAAAACCACTTTGACCAAACTCCTGTGCGCATTATTACCATACTCATAAATAAATTAACTCGAAAAAATCTTGTGCGGGAAAAGACTCCATAAAATAGTGAAAAAAAGTATGATTTTTTTGGATTTGATCCCTGAAAACGCCAATGCCTGAAAACCACAAATTATTCAGAGATTGTACAAAACCCAACGCAGATCATGATATATTTTTCAATTGTAAACAGGACATCTGCCATTGACTTCTACATGACCTCGACAGGTTGAGATGGTGTACTTTTTTATTCAGACTTTTAACATCCTCGGGGTTTAAAAAAAAAAAAAGTTTCCCCCTTTAAAACTCTGACCAGAAGAAATCGGACTTTATTAAATAACCCCGTAAGTGTTAATACTATGAAAAACGCAAGTAAAAAACTGCAGTAAAAGCTGTTGAGGTCCCATAGAAGTCAATGGTAGCTGCGCTGATACTATTTTTGGATTTTATATCGCTAGTATTTGTCCAAAAAAAAACCCTTTGCATTTCTAGAAGTGTTAGAGGTTTCCTTATTTTTTAGTGCATTTTTTAGCTTTTACATTCAGATCTTTCATGGAATTTGTGGTTTTAGAGAAATAGTTGAATTGTGATTTCAAAAACCTCCAAACTAAGATTCAAACTTAAATGAAGCAAACATAGAGTTTGTACCAGTAAATGGTAAGACTACATCATATTTGTTGAAATGTAAGTTCTTGGTACCCCTGGTCCTTAAAAGGAGAAGGAAAGCTACAGATTCATTTTATTGCCAATATTTTATTAGCTGCAATAGTGCAAGCTAGAATGCTATATATATTTGGTAGAATGTTTTATCATACGTGAGTAAAAAGCTCTAGAAGCTCTCTGTTTGTTTAGGATAGCAGCTACAGTATTAGCTTGGTGTGACATCACTTCCTGCCTGAGTCTCTCCCTGCTCACTTATAGCTCTGGGCTCAGATTACAGCAGAGAAGGAAGGGGGGGGGAAGAGGAGCAAACTGAGCATGCTCACACCCGGGACAAGGAGGTTTAAGCTGAAGGCAGGAATTCTGATACAGAAGCCCATGTGTACACACTAGAAGGAAAGAAATGCAGTGTATCTTTTGACAGAGGACTTCACTGGTATATTTAGGTCAACCTTTCTGATAAGACTTACTTAGTTTTAACTGTTCCTTCTCCTTTAAGTAAAAACATATTGTTACCGCTGAACTGATATCTGTGTTGCTTCTACTTAAAATATGAGACCAAGAGCAGCTGAAAAAATATACTTTGTTCTGAGACAAGGTTATAAATGATGTGTTTGTTTGGATTCAGCACTGCATATGATAAATTAGAATTGTTAATTTCGTTGATGTACCGGAGATTTGCCATGAGTTTACTTTTTGGCAGCTAAGCAAATTTTTGTTATAACATCTGTTGTGTGAACATTTTCTGCATTCTTTGCTACTGGCATTGCAAAACCTCGTGTCTAAAATGAAGGGGTGGAATTGTCTGTTCGCAATATCTGCACATGTTTTTTTTTTACATTATTTCATTAAATAACCTCTAGCACTTGCATTAAATGTAAGTGTTCTTACTTACAGTTAGTAAGGGCAACACATGCCCGCACCAAGGAGGTATAAGAGGTTAGCACCTTGGTGGTTATCCTGCAAGTTAGGGTCCAAGTGTGTAGTTCAGGGTATAGTGAGAACCCTGGTGTGCTTAAAGCTGAGAGTTTGTTTGGAGGGACCCAACAAGAACCTGTCAAGGCAGGTACTGTTGGGCTAAGCCCTGTGATAAGGGGCATATGAGTCCCCCTAAGGAAAGTTATTGTAGACTGAAGGTGGAATGGGGTGAATGAACAGTGGGAAAGCCAAAGTTTGTGAATACTTGGGACTAACTGTGTATAGAGATGCATTAGCCGGTGTGTGGGTGGATTTACTATCTGCTGCCCTGTGTGTGTGAAGACTATGATCTGTTTGACATAAATGCCTGTACAAAGTTCTGGAATAAAAGTTGTGTGTGTTGCATATTCAGGCACCCTGGTGTTTCTTAGTAATTGAGTGAAGAGGTGAAAGAGATAATATGCATAGTAAATGTTGTGCATGTGTATGTAAGTGTGGAGAAACTAATGTTGTGAGAATGTAATTTGTTGGGGCAATAGAGTTTTATAAAATAATTTTCGAATGTAATTTTCACCCCGGCCACCAGAGGAACTGTTGTACTCAAGGTATAAATGGAGGGACACTGCCTGAGATCAGGGTCTTGACAGAAGGGTGTGGCTGAGTCAACATCAGCCAGCAAGGGTGCGTGAAGACCTTGCAGTGTTAGGACAGGAAAAGACAGCATAGCAAGTGTTTTTAGTAAGTGAGCACTGGTTGCACAAGCTAGTGAGGATGTGTAGTATGGGCAGAAGTGGCTCCAGCAAGGATTAAGTGGAATTAGATTCCAACAGACACTCTGTTAGCCAGGGAACTAACATCTGTATAGGGGTAACTAGTGAGAGCACAGCATGCTTCTGCCTAGCTGAAGTACTGGTCTGTGAATAGGATATTGAATTGTATAACTGAAACAGACTGTGCATACTGACTGATTGTTGTACTGTATGCCTCTGGTGTGGTAAGAGTTAATACACTGGTTTTTGCAAAGCAGAAGCTTGTCACATATTTGTGGTTTCTGCCTGGTAACAGAAAGGTTAACAGCAGAGGTACTATTACTTTAAAGGAACAGTTCAGTGTAAAAATAAAAACTAGATAAATAGCTGCAAAGCAGGAAGTAGTGTTCTGGCTATTATGTTAGACATCACTCCAGCCTTTATACATTACATTTTTGGCTAACTAACTACATTAGAAACATTTTTTATTTTGCACAGCCTATCTATTTACCCAGTTTTTATTTTTATACTGAACAATTTTATTATTTACTAAAAGCATATTTTTTCTGGTCAGGGTGCATATTTTTTCTGGTCAGGGTTTTAAAGGGGCAAAAATTTTTTGTGGAATAAACCTTGAATTTTTCCAAATTGATTATACCCAGAAGCTGTACGTTTTAAATTTTTTCATGATTTTATCGAGTCTTTTCCAAATCTTCTGAGTTATTTTAGTGATATATATGGTAAGATTGTTGATGCCAGTTTGGTTGAATTTGTTTTACTAAAATAATGACAAAATGTCAGTTGTTGGGTTGTTAAGTAGGTTTTTTTTTTAGTTATGGTTTTAGTTAATTTGTCTTTAACCTGCTAAACTCTTTAGGTGACATCACCATTTAATAGCAATTTTCTTTTCTTTTAGGGGGTTATTTTTCAAAGTCTGCAAAAAACCACAAATTTTTGTAGAAAAAACAAAATTAATTTTTTTTGTGAATTATTAAACCCCGATGGTTTTAAAAGTCCAAATAAAAAAGTACTCAGACCTGCCGAGTTCATGTAGAAAGAAGTCAATGGCAGATATCCTGATCTGTGCTGGATTTCATCCAATAATCCAAAGATTTTGTGGTTTTTGGGTGCCAAATGCGAAAAAGTTGCAGGTTTTGGGCCTCAAATCTGAAAAACTCAAGGTTTTCAGCGACAAATCCGGAAAATTCTGAATTTTTTTAGATATTTTGGGGAATTTTTGAGATTCTATCTATTTTTTTCCCGTACAAGAAATTTTTGGAAAAATTAATTGACAAATAGGACAAAAAAGTCCATATGGATTTGGTCATAGTAGTTTTCAGAAAATAGTGAGAACTTTTTGGATTTTGATAAATAACCCTCTTAATGTCTCTAGCCACAACATGTTGTATAAATGTGTCAAATTGTAAAGTCTTAAACTCCTATTAAAATCTTGCTTGTTTAATTTGGAAATATTTATGTAATAAAAAACATTAAGAGAAAATGTTGAGTTTTAGTAAATAACCCCCTAAGCGTTAGCTGCCCTCCTTACAAACATGACTATCTCATTATATAAAAACTTCTTATCAGGAAGAACTTAGGTCCAAATCATTCCCCATAATAATTCCTAAACCTGTACATGGCTTTATATGCTTTATATGTTTTATTTGTAAACAAGACATGACTATATGGCATTCTGTTTCAAAATAAATGCACATCTTTGCAGGAGAATCAGAAACTTAGGCTTTTTATCTTTTATTCAGGGCCAACCCTTTTCTAACTCAGACTAGGCCACCCATTGGCAATTTATATTTTAATGCAGCATTTAAAAGAATAACCACTAAGAACTTCAGGTAATAACTCACATTTTCAGCAGTTACAATAAATTAGAAACTAGAACAGATATTATTATTCTTTCAAGTTCAATGAAATATAATTTCTTCCTCTGCCTTGTTCAGTTCTGGCATGCACAAATCCACACCTCTGCAATATTGTTATATTAATAACACAACAGAATGTGGTAATTGCAGTTAAAATAAAAACCTTTATCTACATCATGTGTAGGAAATTTCCATCACCTAGAAATACAACCCTTTGGAAAAGTCATTATTAAGCTAAGCTGAAAGAGAAAGAACAGCAACAGTGCTAATCAAATCACAATTGAGATAGAAAAAGACTCCAACTGTTCAGTAAACAGCAAGAAACCTTCCTATGTATCAGCTTTCTTTTTTATTGCTGCAAAGCATGATAAACCTTAATGGATGTCTGAATTTATGCAGTAGGTAGTCTAACTGATTGCATTACTCCCTTTGGGCATCTGGCAATACTTCCATTTGCCTGATTGAGTCATTGAATTAAACATCAAAATTTTGAGGCAACATATAGGATTTAGTTTTTTTTTTTTGCTGAAGCACAGGGTGGGTTTCTTTTGTGTTAATTTAAGGCTGAATATCCCTTTCTAAGTCTAATTTGGCTTTTGTATTAACCTCAGGTGTCAGGCTTCAGTGGAAATAATGGAGTCTGACAGATCTAGTGCAAAGGAGAAAATATGAGAAGAAATAACACTGTATTCTCTCACTGTGATAAAACGTTCATAACAAGCACCTGTCTGCTATACTATTTCCATATAAATGTGAAATTTGACATTCTACCGGGGTCAATGGTAAAATCAATCAATTTAAATTCTAACATGGTTGCAATCTTCCTAGGAAAATAAAACTTAGTGTAAAAAAATGATTTCCTTTTTGGAACGAATTGCATCTTTTTTATCCTCCTCCCGTTTTCCTTATCAAGAGTATCTTTTGGTTTTACTTTAAAGTGGACCTGTCATCCAGACACAAAAATCTGTATAATAAAAGTCCTTTTCAAATTAAACATGAAATCCAATTTCTATTTTTTATTTAAGCATTCTTAGCTGTTGTAAACTCATTTAAACATCTCAGCTGTCAATCAAATATTGTCTGCCCCTCCTCTATGCCCGTGGCATAGAGGCGGGGCAGACAATTACTTTCACTTTCCATTCAGCACTTCCTAGATGTCACTGCTCCCCACACATTCCCCCAGTTCTCTTTACCATATAACTGTGTGGCCAGGGCATGGGGATGGACATTGGGTCCCCCATTCTGGTGCACAACAAGATTCTGAGATGATGCAAGGCTTGTCTTAATAACAGTGTCCACAAAATGGCTGCTGCCTGCTTGCTATAATTTTGAAATCCCCGACTGAAGGAAACAAGATTCAAATAATTTATATAGTGTAATTAAAGTTCATTATCCTTGACTAATCTGATAAAATAGGATTTTGAATAATTTTTTTTGGTGACGGGTCCCCTTTAATGACAACTCGGAGACATCTGTGTTTCTGTTACTACAGTGGCTTTTATCCTTGCATGTTCAAACATAACACGTATGTTTCCGTGTCCTGGAAAGGCATAAAAGATAGAATTGGTTCTAAAACCAACATCAGAGACTATAATTCAATGCAAGCTTTTTAATGGCTGTATTAATAGGGCATAGACTTCAAAAGTCAGCCTTTACTGTGCCCAGGGTTCCCTATTGTATATCTTAACTTAAAGGAACAGTCATTCTCTAAAGAACATTCATTTTAAAGATCCTCAACAAATAGCTTGTGAGCAACATGTTGCTCTCTAACCCCTTGGATGTTGCTCTCAGGGTCCTCAAAGCACGTGCTTATTTTTGAATTTCAAGCTTGAAAGCAAGTTTTAATTGAATAAAAACCAACTATAGTGCCAAGTAGAGCCTCCCATAGGCTGCCAGTCCACATAGGGGGCTACCAAATAGCCAATCACAGCCCTTATTCAGCATTCCAAGGGACTTTTTCATGTTTGTGTTGCTCCCCAACATTTGAATGTGGCTCACAGGTAAAAAAGGTTGGGGAACCCTGCTCTAGGAATTGTAAGAGAGATAGGTAACTAACATGGGCAGCTATGGCCACAACTAAGTGTTAATTGACATAGCTTTCCCAGTGGCAATCCTTTCCTACGAGGAAAGGCTAGGTCCAGAGAGTGAGCCAGCCAGGACCCAAGAGGCGTCTCTGTGAGGATGCCCCCCCTGGCAGTGTGCAGTTACAGGAAGTGTCATATGAAAAGCTGGGAGATTGACCCCCATAAGTGCTGCTGCTTAACTGAAGGCCATGACAATAAAGAGAAAGTGTTTGAACTGCAAATCTCTGTATCATGTGTTTCACTGAAGGTTTCCCCACACACTAAAGGTTAGTGGCACATCATGGGTTAACACGGGTACAGCACAGGAGATACAGTAAATGCTCCATTACAAGCACTCAAAGGCTAATGCTTCCACAAATTATAATGTGTAAAATTGCCCCCTACCATCCCTTTCATTGCTTGCACTAGAAGTTATGCTAAAATGTCAGCACAACAACATAAAAATGTCAAACAACATAAAAAGGAAAATATGTGAATTAACTGTGTGTCATTAGCATGCCATTCCATGCTCCCTGTGCCTTCACTTTCATGTATACTTATTTGTGCTTTTTAATCCCATCATATGAAGTTCTCATGTTCTTTTTCAACCATGGCGTGTTCATTTTCAAACTTTAAACATACCATTGCACTGCTTTTATTCACCTAGATGGTCTGGGAAAAATTAGGAAAGGGACCTCCCCCACTGACTTATATACAACCTCTGTAGGTCTGAGATGCCGGATTTTCTGATTCAAACGTTTTTCCATCCTCAGGGTATAATAAATGTTGAAAAATTCAAGTTGTTTTTTTTTCACGAAAAATTCAGATTTTATAGTAAAAAAAACTCGAGGTTTTGACTCCCTTAAAGTCATAGTCAATAATTTGTAATCATAAGTGTCATTATGTAATCATAAAAAATTATTTTCATGGCCCCAATGCTCTTCTTATTGCACAAAGGGAGGCAAGGAGCCTAATTTCCCAAGTCGCCCTTAGCAACAAATAGCTACAGTATGTTCTAGTTCAGCATTGTCTAAACCCAATTCATAGGGTTTCCAGCCCGACTGAACCTGTTGATGGGCTCTGCCCAAGCTCTCAGACACAAATCCATCCTAAAGCAGGAAGGGGATTCAAGAGAATGCACTAGAGTCTAGACTATAACCCTTTTCCTATATACACTTGGTGGGACGGTTATGAACTTACAAAAGTCTAAAATGCAATGCTTTGGTAAAGTATGGCTGTCAGGAGTCGAGGCGAGTCCGAAGGTATGAGCCTCCCCCACGCTTCCCACTGAGTTGCGCCCTGAGGGTTGAGACAGGACGTTCCCAGATAAGGAATAGCAGGAGTGCTAGATGAGCCCACAGAAATAACAGTTTGTAATAAGGGCCAGCACTTATCTGCAGTAGACGAAGCGAAGTCTGGAACAGGCCGGGTCATACACAGGAAACGATCAAGAAGCAGGAGCCAGTTGAGGGAAATCCAGAAGAATAGTCAGAAAGCCAAGGTCGAGATCAAACGAGCAAATACAGGAATCCAGGGATAATCAGAAGAGTAGTCAGGAACAAGCCGTGGTCGAAATCAGAATAAACATCAGTAGTATACGCTTAGTGTCAGTAAGACGATCACCTCGCACTGGGCCTAGGTCGGAGTGACCTTTTAACCCCAGGACGCATGTTGAACGCATGTCAGAACGCACGCGCGCACGTAAATGCGCGCCCGCATCAGAGCGCGCGCCCGCGTCAGAACGCGCGCACGTAAATGCGCGCCCGCGTCTAAACACACGCGCGCATCAGGACACGCGCTCGACCCCGCAACAACTGCCGGAGTGGAAGCACAGGCTTGGGGAGATGTCGGCTCAGCTTGAGCCAGATCTTCTGGATCCCGACATTGCCCCCCCTCAATATGCAACCTCCGGGTGCATGTGGAAGCCGGTCTGTCAGGATGAGATCTATGAAACAACTCAATAAGTTGAGGAGCATGTAAATTACTCACGGGTTCCCATGAATTCTCTTCTGGAGGAAAACCTTTCCACTGGATTAAATATTGAAGCCGACCTCGCCGGTACCTAGAATCCAAGACGGCCTCCACTTCGAATTCCTCAACCCCTTCAATAGTTACTGGAGCTGGGGGACTGTGGTCTCTTCCCGAAAAAGTGTTCTTCACCACGGGTTTCAATAAAGCTACATGAAAAACAGGATGAATTCTGTAAGTAGCAGGCAATTTAAGTTTGAAAGTTACCTCGTTCACGCGTCGAACAATGGGGAAGGGACCCAAAAATCGTTGACCCAGCTTCTTAGACGGACACGGAAGTTTGATGTGCCGGGTAGACAACCACACCAGGTCTCCAACTCGAAACTCAGAACCCTTCCTTCTCTTACGATCAGCAAAATCCTTAAAATTGTTCTGTGCTTGGGCCATTGCTTGTTGAATTCTTAGGGTATTATCAAGAAGAAAAGAAAGTCTTTCTTGAACCGCGGGCACCTCTATACCTTTAGGAAGATTAGGAAGCACGTGTGGATGGAAACCATAGTTAGCGAAAAAAGGAGTTTGCTTGATGGAGGAATGAAGAGCATTATTGTAGGAGAACTCAGCCAATGGTAACAGCTCACTCCAATTGTCCTGGAGGAAGGACGAAAAACAACGTAGATATTGTTCCAACGTTTGGTTAGTCCTCTCTGTCTACCCATTGGATTGTGGATGAAAAGCTGTGGAAAGAGCCAGCTTAATTTTCAGAGCTTTGCATAAAGCCCTCCAGAACTTAGATGTAAACTGTACTCCCCGATCCGACACAATCTCGTCTGGAACTCCATGGAGTCTGACGACTTCTTTAATAAACACCTCAGCCGTAGAAGGTGCAGAAAGTACTCCGGAGAGGGGAACAAAATGTGCCATCTTGGAGAGTCGATCCACAATTACAAAAATTGTATTGTATCCTTGCGAGGGAGGAAGCTCTACAATGAAATCAACGGAAATGGAACCCCACAATCGAGTAGGCACTGGTAAAGGACGTAGCAACCCCAGGGGTTTAACATGTGAATCCTTAAACCGAGCACAAGTCTCACAAGAAGATACATAATCCTTGCAGTCCTTAGCCATGTGAGGCCAGAAGAAGAACCTTTGAGCAAGATCTAAAGTCTTAACATATCCCATATGACCCGCCAATGGGTGATCATGAAGTAATTTTAGGGTCTCTAAACGAAGTGTTTCTGGAATGAAGACTTTGTCTTTCAAAAAAAATAACCCATCACAAGCTTGCAACTCCCCGTGTGGAGATAAAGAAGAGGATGCCTCCTTGATCTTTGAAAAAAGTTCACTCTGAAGAAGAAAGAAATTCTGAGGACGAAGTATCGTATCCGGGGGAAAAGGATCCTCTTCCTGACTGTGTAACCGTGAAAGAACATCAGCTTTCTTATTCTTAGAGCCAGGCCTATAGGTTATATGGAAATTAAAACGAGAAAAAAACAATGCCCACCTGGCTTGTCTTGGTTTGAGACGTTTGGCGGTTCGTAAATACTCAAGATTTTTATGGTCTGAAAAAAATAATGATCGGGTGTGATGCTCCTTCCAACAAATGACGCCATTCTTCAAAAGCTGCTTTAATGGCCAAGAGTTCTCGGTCAGAAACATCATAATTCTTCTCTGAAATGGAGAGTTTCTTAGAAAAGAAAGCCACAGGATGAAGAGCGTTGTTATCGCCGGTCCTCTGGGATAAAATAGCACCATTAGCAGTTTCAGATGCATCAACCTCTAGAATGTAAGGCAGAACAGGGTTAGGATGCTTTAAGACAGCAGCAGACGTGAACAGATGTTTTAATTGGTCGAATGCTTCTTGTGCTTGTGTAGTCCACTGAAAGTGTTTAGTGGAACTGGTTAAATCTGTGATAGGAGCGATGATCTTAGAAAAGTCCTTAATAAACTTTCTATAAAAATTCGCAAACCCGACGAAACTTTGTACTGCTTTCCGAGAAGAAGGAACAGGCCAATCTAGAATAGCGGACACCTTCTTCTTGTCCATGCAAACTCCGTCAGAAGAGATCACAAACCCCAGGAACTCCACTGAAGACTTGCAAAATTTGCACTTCTCCAGTTTGGCATACAAACGATGAGTTCGCAGACGGTTAAAAACCTTCCTTAGTTGCACCTCATGGTCCTGTTCGGAGGAAGAAAAAATTAAGATATCGTCTAGATAGACAATCAAAAATTGATCCAAAAAATCTCTGAAAATATCATTAACAAAATGCTGAAAAGTAGCAGGAGCGTTGCACAAACCAAATGGCATAACGAGGTACTCATAATGTCCAAAACAGGTTCGAAAAGCCGTCTTCCACTCATCTCCTTGACGAATCCTTACCAAATTATACGCCCCTCGCAAGTCTAATTTAGAAAAAATCTTGGCCCCATGAAGGTTTTGGAATAATTCAGGAATAAGGGGTAACGGGTAACGATTTTTTACAGTGATCTGATTCAAGTGTCTGTAAACAATGCAGGGCCGTAAGGAATGGTCCTTTTTCTCCACAAAGAAAATACCCGCCCCTGCAGGTGAGGTGGAAGGACGAATAAACCCTTTCTCCAAATTCTTGTTGATATAATCTTTCAGGACCAACAGTTCAGGCTCAGACAGAGGGTAGATACGTCCGAAAGGAATTGGAGCCCCAGTAAGCAAATCTATAGGACAATCATAAATTCGATGAGGAGGTAGTGTGTCAGCTAGGGATGTAGCGAACTGCCGATTTGGTGTTCGCGAACGCCGTTCGCGAACACCGGCAAAAAATGCGAACGTTCGCGAACAGTTCGCGAACAATCGAAGGATTTTAATCGTTCGATCGAAGGATTTTCATTCGAACGAACGAAGCCATTCGATCGAATGCTTTTCATTGGATCGAATGCTTACAATCGTTCGAACGAATGGAAATCGTTCGATCGAACGATTAAAATCCTTCGATTGTTCGAATCGAACGATTTTAGCGGTGTTCGAAGTTCGCCAACTGTTTGCGAACGTTCGCATTTTTTGCCGGTGTTCGCGAACGCCGTTCGCGAACACCAAATCGGCAGTTCGCTACATCCCTAGCTGACACACTACCTCCTCATCGAATTTATGATTGTCCTATAGATATAGAAGTTCTCATGTTCTTTTTCAACCATGGCGTGTTCATTTTCAAACTTTAAACATACCATTGCACTGCTTTTATTCACCTAGATGGTCTGGGAAAAATTAGGAAAGGGACCTCCCCCACTGACTTATATACAACCTCTGTAGGTCTGAGATGCCGGATTTTCTGATTCAAACGTTTTTCCATCCTCAGGGTATAATAAATGTTGAAAAATTCAAGTTGTTTTTTTTTCACGAAAAATTCAGATTTTATAGTAAAAAAAACTCGAGTTTTTGACTCCCTTAAAGTCATAGTCAATAATTTGTAATCATAAGTGTCATTATGTAATCATAAAAAATTATTTTCATGGCCCCAATGCTCTTCTTATTGCACAAAGGGAGGCAAGGAGCCTAATTTCCCAAGTCGCCCTTAGCAACAAATAGCTACAGTATGTTCTAGTTCAGCATTGTCTAAACCCAATTCATAGGGTTTCCAGCCCGACTGAACCTGTTGATGGGCTCTGCCCAAGCTCTCAGACACAAATCCATCCTAAAGCAGGAAGGGGATTCAAGAGAATGCACTAGAGTCTAGACTATAACCCTTTTCCTATATACAATTGGTGGGACGGTTATGAACTTACAAAAGTCTAAAATGCAATGCTTTGGTAAAGTATGGCTGTCAGGAGTCGAGGCGAGTCCGAAGGTATGAGCCTCCCCCACGCTTCCCACTGAGTTGCGCCCTGAGGGTTGAGACAGGACGTTCCCAGATAAGGAATAGCAGGAGTGCTAGATGAGCCCACAGAAATAACAGTTCGTAATAAGGGCCAGCACTTATCTGCAGTAGACGAAGCGAAGTCTGGAACAGGCCGGGTCATACACAGGAAACGATCAAGAAGCAGGAGCCAGTTGAGGGAAATCCAGAAGAATAGTCAGAAAGCCAAGGTCGAGATCAAACGAGCAAATACAGGAATCCAGGGATAATCAGAAGAGTAGTCAGGAACAAGCCGTGGTCGAAATCAGAATAAACATCAGTAGTATACGCTTAGTGTCAGTAAGACGATCACCTCGCACTGGGCCTAGGTCGGAGTGACCTTTTAACCCCAGGACGCATGTTGAACGCATGTCAGATGCGCGCCCGCGTCTAAACACACGCGGGCATCAGGACACGCGCTCGACCCCGCAACAAGCGCCGGAGTGGAAGCACAGGCCTGGGGAGATGTCGGCTCAGCTTGAGCCAGATCTTCTGGATCCCGACAATGGCATTTCATCATTGTTTAAGGCCTAGATAGATAGATTACAGACATAGGTAAAAAGGCCAAGTCAAGAGTTTTATTAGGATATTGTTCAACCATAGATAGGTAGATGGGTCTTTTTTGATTGAGCATGTTATTAACACTAACAGTGAAAGTGTTTGCAATTAAATTGTTGAGATATATCCTGGTATGCAGGTAGGTAGGCAATTATTAACCCCACCAATAGTTATTATTGGGTATGAATATGCTGCCTTTTTAATAATCGTTCTTTTGTTATTTAGTATAAAATTGCCTATATAAAGGGAATGTGAGTCTACATGTTTCTGTTTATACGGGGCTGGTATTGCAGCAAAGCCCAGTTCAGGGCATTTCAATGTTAACTAGTTTAAAGGGGAAAACCGGTGAAAATGTTTTATATGTGCTTAATGTTACTGAAGTAATATAAGAACTATACAGGGGGAAGTATCTGCAGTGTCACAGAAAACGGTCACCTTATAAGCTGCTATAAGGGGAGCTAGATTACCCCTTTAATGCAGGATACATACTGTTTAAAAGAATTGTTCAGTATAAAAATAAAAACTAGGTAAATAGATCGGCTGTGCAAAATAAAAAATGTTTCTAATATAGTTAGTTAGGCAAAAATGTAATGTATAAAGGCTGGAGTGACTGGATGTCTAACATAATAGCCAGAACACTACTTCCTGCTTTGCAGCTCTCTTGGTTTACCAGGCAGTAACCAATCAGTGTCTTGAGGGGGGCCACATGGGTCATATCTGTTGCTTTTGAATCTGAGCTGCACATTGAGGATCAATTACAAACTCACTGAACAGAAATGTCCCATGTGGCCCCTCTTCAAGTCACTGACTAACTCAGAGTTAGGGAGCTGAAAAGCAGGAAGTAGTGTTCTGGCTATTATGTTAGACATCCAGTCACTCCAGACTTTATACATTACATTTTTGGCTAACTAACTATATTAGAAACATTTTTTATTTCACACAGCCTATCTGTTTACCCAGTTTTTATTTTCACACTGAACTGTTCCTTTGCAGTCCAAATGAATGATTCCCTCCCCTTAGGCCCTCTGCATTGATGGAAAGGTCTGGTCACCTAACCATTAATCTAGGAGCTGGTATGGACAAAAACGCCTTACTGGAAATGTAACTCTAGCAGAAATTGATTAATATTTATGGTTACAAATCAGCTGCTAGTAATTTTTGGTAAATGGACATACTCCATTTGCTGCAAGATAAACCATCCACATTTTCCTCAAGTTTATGCTAAAAAGTTAAGCATTCAATTCCTTTTTACGCTTTTAATGGTTCTTATATTGCTGATGATTTACAATAGCGTGAAAAGTTCACATGCTTCTTCCCATGTTAATGCAAGATATTGAACTTCCTACACTGCAATAGCAAAGCACAGTACAAAGCACTCGATTCATACAATCGAAATGCAATCTGTGCAAATATCTCAACTTATAGAGCATTGCATGAAAGTAAATTCAGCAAATCAAATAAGCGATTCCTTATATTGAAATGAGTTTTCAGACATTTAAAATGAATAATGGCAATTATAACTTATATAATAAATAACCATTTTAAAGATCAATTAATTTATTAAATAAGCCATCATATCTGAACATCATTTTAGTGGAAGAATGTTTTTTTATCAAAGTGATCACATTTGGTACAGCCCAACCTTAACAGACAACCTATCCCTTAGATATGTGCAAGTTCTAAAAAATCCATTCAGCAGGGCTATACAGGTATGGGACCTGTTCTACAGAATGCTTGGAAACTGGAGGTTTTCGGATAAGGGATCTTTCTGTAATTTAGACCTCTATACCTTGCGTCTGCAAAAAAATTACTTAAACATTACATAAACCCAATAGGATTTTTTTTGCCTCAAAAAGGATGCATTGTACCTTAGGAAAGATCAAGTACAATTTACAAGGTACTGTGTTATTTTAAGGAAATAATTTAAAAAACTGTAAAAATTTCCCTGTTTTATAGCACTGTTGTATATAATTTTAGATACAGCAGTTTAATTTGCTAAAAGATTTCCTTCTCAAGTTTACTGGCTTAGACTTGCTTTGGCTAGGCACCCCTGTTTTGTAATTTAACACGTGTAGCTGGTTACCTAACTTGTACATATGTGTCCATTATGCATGTACAAAATTCGAAATAAAAATGCAAATTATTCTGTTGTTATGGGTAGGAAAGTAGAAGGAAAAAGACTGCCTTGAAGGTGAACAAATAAACTGGGGTGGATGTGAGATGTAACTGCTCCCTGGCACAATATGGGCACATTTATTGCAGACAACCAGTTTCTTTCACAGTAAATTAGTGTCTAGCATTACTGAACCCATTAGCGTCTCGTAGATTTAAGAAGTAACGTGGGTAAAATTTGCCCTGAGTCAGTTACCCCCTTCAACAGTATCAGTCTAGTAGAATGCTGAATGTAAAATTTTTGATTGTTTGAACTTACTCCTCGTTTTTGCCTTATTATGTTGGTCTTGTGGCTTGCACAAGGGCGTTTCTGAGACAGAAGCCCCTTGAGGTGCTCCAGTGCTTACCTTTCCTGCACATGGGGTTCAAGGGGGGATGCAAAATTCCACTCTTAAAAAGGTACCGGCTGAGGATTTTTGCTTTCCCTGGAAACCGACTTGATGCTTCTGCTTGAAGCAAGTTTTTCAACTCACCTCAGTGGCGTAGCAACCCTAGGCTTGCAGCTGTAACCTAGTGGCCAGCGGATTGCTTTACGGTGGTTTGGCCAGGACTGGATATGCCAAAGGCCAATGATAGAAAGAAGGAATTGGAAATATAAACAGAAAACATTGTATACATGCAAACAAAAAGTTGCTTTTAATGGAGAAGTACAATTTTGTCATAAAAGACATTAAGGGGCAAATTTACTAAAGGGCGAAGTGACTAAAGCGGGGAAAATTCGCCAGCGTGATGTCATTTCGGTACTTCGGCAATTTACTAATGGTCGCTGGTGTAACTTCGCTAGCGAAGGAGATAGACTCTAGTTGTGCTTCGCTCCCTAACGCTTGGCGAATTTGCGCTCTGGTGAATGGACGTAACTACACAAACAACTTTATTTTATTAAGGTTTCCCGGGCTTGTGTAGTGTAATGTATTGGCTGCAACATAAACGTCCATTCAACTTTAACTTCCCACCGTATGCAAATTAGCCAACGGCAGCGCAACTTTGCTTCGCTTGCCGCAGTAATGCTAGCGCAACTTTGCCAGCATTCTGCGCCCTGGACGCAACATCAGATTTTAGTGAATTAGCGGTTTCCTGGCGAATCTACGCCTGGTGAAGTGTTGCGTTGTGAGCGAAGTCATCGTTGGCAAATTTTCGGAGGTTAGTAAATTTGCCTCTAAGGACCAGATTTATTATGTGGTGTAAAACACTGCTGGATAATTTGCTGCACATCATCAGGCATCACTGTGTAAAAAACAGTGTAAAAATACCATCATTTTTTTAAACGCTTTTTCTTTGAGCAACTTCCACGTTCGCGTGGGGTAAGACATCACACACCTTGATAAGTTTTATTAACAGCTTTTTACACCATTTTTCTGGTGAATTTTGTTTTACACAGCATAATAAATAGGCCTTTAAGATTGTCTACGTGCATAGACCCATCACAACCATCAGCAGGTAGCATTTTCTGGTTACCTATTTAAAAGCAAACATCTCATTGGTTGCTAAAATGTACTGATCCTTGGGCAAACTTAGTGCCTTTTATAACATATGGGAGTTAGTGTAATAGATGCATAACCTTCTAGACATGCATGCAAACCAATTGCCCTTAGTGTTCTGTAAGTGCACACAAACTGTGTACCTCTACTTTAGTATACAGTACTCAGTATAAACATCACAGTGCTCAAAACAAATGACAGCATGGAACATTTTTATAACCTTAGTCATATTTGATACTTTCTATGACAACTACATGATTACTATGTTCACTTCAGTCATAACTTGCTCTGGCTTTAAACGGTTAAATCTTGCATGCATTCATAACGTTTATTGCCATTGTACTGTGTGTTATGGATATAACATTTCCAGCTTCAGTCAACATGCAAAATCAATTAAGTCAATTATCCCAGGCAGTTTGTGCCATAATATTTCAAATCTCTTTTTAGTTGTAATAGAATTACAGCAAAAATGATCCATTTTCTTCAGTATTCTGAAACATAAACTGATTGGTACTGCAAGGCAAGTCAATTTAAGTTAGCACAGAAAATGTTTCAGATGAGAGACTAAAACAGCACATGTACTATCAAATGAGAGCAAAAGCTCAGTCTTGCAATAAAGCAGTTAATTTTTTCAAAAAATGAACTCTGCCTTTTGCTATAAAATTAAAGCTGTATGGTCTACACATGGATTTTCTAGAACTCTCCCCAAAAATGTTCCTGTTTTGCAAGATGGGGCTTTGCCGGTGTACAATAACCCCCTTTCAATTAAAGCACATCTCACAGCTAATTACTATGCTCTTATAACACACATTGCTAAGCTTTATTTTGACCAACTTTACATGTACCTACAAAGGTTAGACTATTTTTTATTGTCTAGTACTTTATCCTGTACTGGACTAACACAGCTCTTATTGTGACACACACAAAATTTGAATTATTGTAGAATATGCTCATATACATTACTTATTAGCTGTCAGTAAAGCTCAGCGAGTGCTCTTACTAGTTCATTCTGCTATGATGTATTTTTGCTCTTTGGCATCTATATTTTGAGGCAATCATATATATGTGTAGTTGTCCATCAGCAACTTAATGAGTATTCTTATGGTCAATCTTTATAAACCAGGCAGCCACTGCCCACGAATGCAAAACTACCAATGAGTGATGAAACACAAATTTTTTGGATACAGTAGATTATATCATCAGTAAAAATTATGATCCAACCTACCTTCCATTTAAATGCCTAGAAAGATATTGATTTAGATGTCCATGCTTTAGCAATAGTTTGTTGTGCGCCTAGGAAAATATTTGTAAGTAATTTATGTTGGGATTTTGCAAATAGTGTACATTTATCATTCAAAGGTGAGTGTAGAGAGAAAAAAAAAGAGAGCGTGTAGAGTGTCATGTTTGATGTTAATCTGATATAAAGAAAAATGTACATTGTACTTCTGGATCCAAAATCTAGTAACAATGGGACACGTTCACCATATATTTACACTGAGGATCACACTCTAAGAAAAAAGGTTACAAAAGGTTAGATAAAGGTTACAAAATATAAATAAATCAAACAATGGCCCTAAGTAGTTGCCCTACGCGCTTCGAACAACTAGGTTTTTATCAGAAGACCTTCTTTTTTATATTGTCATTTATTTTTACATACGAACATGGTTGGCCATTTTGCTACACCGAGCTGGTTACCGCAGATGCTAGCACGTGATCAGGACAAAATACCGGATGTATTCCGGCTATGTGCATCAGCTTCTGAGGCTCGCTCCCTGCCGGAGCAGGCTAGATGGTGGCAGAAGTTGCTGCAGCTGTACAAGAAGTCTCTATGCTGCCTGCCAAGTCCCGAACAGGGAAATCCCCCTACAGAGAGCTGAGGACACAGAAAAGAGAACTTTAGCAGGGCTGATCTGTGGCGCATCTGGTCCATAGCTTCAGAAAGGAACATTTAAAATAATGAAGATGATTTGCAAAAATTTATTTTTCTCACAGGGGCTATTCAAATGTAGAATATGGTCTAAAGTGAAAATGCCCTTTAAGTGTAAAAACCAAGAAAAACACTAATGTCAAAAGACACCATCTAAAAGTTGTCACGGTCATGTAGAAGCCAATGGGGACTGTCCTAAGCACATTTTAACATATCTATTTACTCTGAGGTTAATTTTTATGAAAAGGTGGGCAGGAACCTCGACTCTGGGATGGCAGTGGATGTTATCTACTTAGACTAAAGCATTTGATACAGTGCCACACGGAAGATTGCTGGTTGAATTAAGGGATGTTGGCCTGGAACATAGTATTTGTACCTGGACAGAGAATTGGCTAAAAGATAAATCAGAAAGAGTGGTGGTAAATGGAACATTTTCTAATTGGACTAATATTGTTAGTGGAGTACCGCAGGGCTCTGTACTTGGTCTTTTGCTTTTCAACTTGTTTATTAATGACCTCGAGGTGGCCATTGAAAGTACTGTTTCTATTTTTGCTGATACTAAATTGTGCAGAACTATAAGTTCCATGCACGATGTTGCCACTTTGTAGAGTGATTTGACTAAATTGGAAAACGGGCAGCAAAGTGAAAAATAATGGTAAATGTTGATAAATGCAAGGTTATGCTCTTTGGCAGAAATAATATAAATGCAAGTTGTACACTAAATGGCTGTGTGTTGTGGTTTCCTTAAATTAGAAGGATCTAGTGTTTGTGGATAGCAAGTTGTCTAATTCTGGGCAGTGTCATTTTGAGGCCTCTAAAGCAAATAGTTCTGTCTTGCATAAAAAAGGGCATTAACTCAAGGGATGAAAACATAATTATGCCTCTTTATAGGTCCCTGGTAAGGCCTCACCTGGAGTATGCAGTGCAGTTTTGGACTCCAGTCCTTAAATGGGACCCGTCACCCAAAAAAATTATTCAAAATCCTATTTTATCAGATTAATCAAGGATAATGAACTTTAATTACACTATATAAATTATTTGAATCGTTTCCTTCAGTCGGGGATTTCAAAATTATAGCAAGCAGGCAGCAGCCATTTTGTGGACACTGTTATTAAGACAAGCCTTGCATCATCTCAGAATCTTGTTTGTGCACCAGAATGGGGGACCCAATGTCCATCCCCATGCCCTGGCCACACAGTTATATGGCAAAGAGAACTGGGGGAATGTGTGGGGAACAGTGACATCTAAGAAGTGCTGAATGGAAAGTGAAAGTAATTGTCTGCCCCGCCTCTATGCCACGGGCATAGAGTAGGGGCAGACAATATTTGATTGACAGCTGAGATGTTTAAATGAGCTTACAACAGCTAAGAATGCTTAAATAAAAAATAGAAATTGGATTTCATGTTTAATTTGAAAAGGACTTTTATTATACAGATTTTTGTGTCTGGGTGACAGGTCCACTTTAAGAGTAAACTGGAGAGATTGCAGAGATGTGAAACTAAACTGGTTAGAGGGATGGAAGACTTAAATTATGAGGGTAGACTGTCAAGGTTGGGGTTGTTTTCTCTGGAGAAAAAAAAAGACACTTGTGGGGGAACATGTTTACAATCTACCTGTACATTAAAGGACATTATAGACAAATAGCAGGGGAAGTTTTTTCCAATAAAGAGGATCACCGCATCAGAGTGCCCCCCCCTCATTAGACTAAAGGAAAAGAACTTTCATTTGAAGCAGCGTAGGTGGTTCTTCGCAGTGAGAGTTGTAGAATGCTCTGCCAGATGATGTTGTGATGGCTGATTATGTGCCTTTAGGAGCAGCTTGGATGTTTTCTTGGACAAGCATAATATCCAAGTCTATTGTGATACTAAAACTTACAATTAGAGGCTTATTTATTAAAGGTCAAAATTTTAGTGGTTTTAGAGGCTTTGGAAACCATGACTAAATTCACAAACTCTAAAACCACGTATGTCATGAATTTTATTAAAAATTCCTAACTGAAAAAGCACGAATGGTAAAAGTTGCTGAAAAGTCATGAAAAAATTTAAATTTTTTCGTATTGTCCCACAAAAGCCAACTGCAAAACTAACTGAAAACCTCTAAAATCATGAAGCAAAGAAAGATTTTCCAGTTATTGTAAGGGGCATCTGCCATTGGCTTCTATGTGTTTTCAACAGGTTTTAGCTGCAATATTTTTCTATTCGGATTTGTCGTAGGTTTTGTCAAGTAATAAATCACAGAAAAAATTGAAATTTTTGACATTAAAAAGCCTGATATAAAAAAGTTGTGGCTTATTTCATTGTCCCTGTAGTATAGATATTGGTATATATAGTTTATGTGAGTGTATGGAGGTGTCAGTGTGAAAGCGTATGTTTGTATGGATCCTGGGTTTTATTTGGATGAGTTGAACTTGTTGGTCTTTTTTCAATAAGATTTAACTATGTAAGTTTGAGGTTTTAGTTTTTTTTTGCTTGTTAACACACAAAACATTCAAAGAAAACAAGGATTTTGAGGGTTTTTGTATTTATTTGGATTCGTTCCAATTTTTTTTTTTTCGTTCATGATTTTTACATTTGGATCTTTAGATAAATAAGAAGACATTTGTGCTTTTCTAAAATTTGAGTTTAGTCTTGTTCGAAAAAAAAAATTATTTTGATAAATAGGCCTTCCATTGTTCTATTTCCACTTTATATGCCATTTTATATTATGAATGGGAACTTAAAAGTGTACAAAATATATTTAGTGTCACTGAAGTGTTTTATTTCCTCCTCTGGCAAAAAGTGCCAAGAAAAAATAAATAAATCTTGTATTCATTAATTGTGACATATGATACAGAACAGTATTGGCTGACTAATGAGTCAGAGTTCTGCACGTTATTTTAAAGGCTGTATTTCAAAGAGTATCTAGTTAGTGTGCTCCAACTCTTATGTACAGTACCTTGTGTTCTCAATCCAGTGTTATTAGGACATAATGTGGTCTTTTAATCATAATTTTGATCCACGAAGGTTAAGTATAAATGGATAAAAAGTATATTAATGTAATTTCTTTATTTAAATTCTAATGCATAAAGAATATTTAAAGGTCAAAGAACATGTTCAAACCAGAGTAGAGATAGTCAGGCGCTTATTAACTTTTTATATTAAAAAGTTGTTAGAAAAATATAATATCCACTGATATCATATTAATGGCAACAATTAATTACAGAGTGTACAGAGATCATTTTCTGGCACTGCCTAGAGGGTCACAGCTTGTATGAAATGGTTATTAAAAGAAGTTCAAGTGCACCGATTTAATGAGTAATACACCATATACAGTAACTATGGCTCTCTTATCTGTGGAAAGAGTTCTACTACCAGTTAAATAATAATATTTTATATGGTCTGGTCAAAACACATAAAAACAACATAATTGGGGGGATGTTGCCGCAGGAGAGTCATAGAAGTCCCTTGGATATCAACACAGGATAACACTAACATCAAGCCACAATAAGGCTTGATGTTAGTGATACTGGTTCTTGTTGGTAAGGAGAAGCCTGACTTGTGGGATGCACTGAAGAGAGCATTCAGTGTCTCTCTGACTGTATGTCTGTTTTAAAATTTGCATGCTGGTGGCATGACACGTATCCAGAAATCTCTGATCTCATTTTACATGGATTGCACAATACTTATACAAAACACTAAGATGTATTTTGGGATTAAGACTTTATTGCAGCCTACGGAATCCATGAACCAATGTAGGCAGAAACAGGGGAAAGTAAAAAAACTTCACCTCAAGTACAAAGAAGTTATTAAGAGCAAAAACTGTCCAGCAACACAATATAATTATTACAGTGGGCTTAAAATATTTTCACAGTTGAACCATCAGGAGGGAGCTGTAGTGCACTATAACTATATATATTGCTGATGGCCCTCTCATAACTTCACAAAGAGTTGGGGGTGTATTGTAATCTTTATGTAAACTTTATGTGGTTGCCATTAAAAATGACATGCTTTTAGAATTGCTTCACGTGGACATATTATTATTGAGAGCTCACTTTGCTCTTGGAGGGGAAAGAAATGCCAGTAAATCCATTGTTTAAGTGTATATGCTCCTATTATATATAAGTAGATATAATTTGAATTCTCCATATAAAGGGTCTTACTTGTGTGTTTTTTTTTTGCTTGTGAAACATCCAGTGTATCCAATCACATACATTCATAGGCTTTAGGTTAAACATGGTCTGGCAGTGATCAAGGAACAAGATTTAAAAACATCACAAGATTTACAAGAAATACAAATTTAACAATTAGTAACTGTCCAACAAACTATATTACATTGAAACTGTGAATTAGTGTTTTATTTTTAAATTCAATACATTTATTACATAATTATAATATCTGTATAATAATCCTGAATTATTATAAATAGGGCTTATTTATCTAATTTGTGAGATTTTAGCACCAAACGCAGGTTGGGATGCATTTTACCTGCGTTCGGCGCATACATGCGTCTACTCCTGCGCTCCCCTGTGGCTAAATGGAAGAAAGCGCAACACAGGGGAGCGCACAAATGCCTGTGTGTAAGAGCCCTAAAGTAATGCATGTGTTTTTATTACTTAGAAGGTAATTTTTCTGGCAGAAGGCCGATCAAACAATCAGCTATGATGCAATATCAAGTATTGGAACTGAGGAGGATTTCGCATTTGCATTAGCAACTGCATATTTAACCAGTGTATACAGAGTTAAGTAACCATAACAAATGTCTTGCACTACTTTCTAAAGTGGTCTTGTATATAGTTTATTGTTTACAGTGCATGGAATCAGTAACAATATAAGGAGATCACATTGAAGCATGTTTTTATATGATATGATATTCTATGAAAATGAAATTACATGAATATGTGTGTTTCTTTATGTCCCAGGTTCCTAACAGAGTGGTTCCGGGACTGCTAGTCCTGCCCGGGTGTTTTGTGTTTTCCTGAGGCACCTAAAGTGGATAATTAAAAAGGCCTGGGTAAATGGGGTGATAGTGGAATTGTTATCTACGATAGATACTTCTGGGATGTTGCGGGTGTTATTTGGGGGAAAGAGAACCTGCATGAACGCCACTAGGTTCTGAGAATTTCATTTGGATTAAACCTTCCATTACAGTGCTGCACCTAATTTTTGTGGAAAACACATCTCCCATCATTCTCTAGCACATTGTCAAAGGTTAAAGTATGAATGTGTGAAAGAGCCATAGGGTGAAGATGTACTCTCACCAGGTTGTATATGTTACAGGGGCTGCTAAATTTACTTCTGTGAGTGTTGATTGTTATGACAGTGATAAACCACTTTAAGGTTTGCTAGAGAATTCTTTTAATATTGGGAATTTAGTATAGTATAGTATGATGCTAGGTAAAGTTTTAAGACCCTCTTACTTGAGGACTCTCATTGAATAGAGACAAGCCAGTGTGGGGGCAATGGGAGGATATGCTGTGGTAATAGAATTAGTAAACAATGGAGTATTGTGCAGGGTTGACTGGGCTATTAGGAAGAACTGTGAAAAGGACGGTGACATTTTTTTTCAGTTTAGAAATATACATTTTAAGCAGTTTGTGTTGACAAACTACAGATCCAAACATTTTGCCCACATGGGATTGGTGAGCAGAAAAAGTAATTTATTTATGCTGTTTAACACTCTGATCCTGGTAAGCAATGGTAAGACCCTATCTAGAGTATGTAGAGTAAAGTATGTATAGTTTTGGTCTCCATCGCTCAAACAGGACATTATTGAATAAGGGAGGGTACAGAAAAGGGCAACTAAGTTGGTAAAAGGTATGGAAACTCTTGGCTATGAGGAAAGACTGGCCAAGTTGGGGATGTTCACGCTGGAGAAGAGATGATGAAGGGGTGATCTGATAACTATGTATGAATATATAAGGGAATCTTATAATAATCTCTCTAATGCTTTATTTACCAGTAGGTCCTTCCAGCTGACAAGAGGGCACCCATTCTGATTAGAAGAAATGAGGTTCCGTCTAAATATTCGGCATTATTTTTACAGTGAGAGCTGTGAAGATGTGGAATTCTCTCCTTGAATCAGTTGTACAGGCTGATACATTAGATAGCTTTAAAAAGGGTCTGGATGGCTTGTTAGCAAGTGAGGAAATACAGGGTTATGCAAAATAGCCTGATCTAGGTCCGATTGCCATCTTGGAGTCAAGAAGGATTTCTTTCCCCCTCTGAGGCAAATTGGAGAGGCTTCAAATTCGGATCCTCTGGATCAGCTAGAAGTTAGGCAGGTTATATACAGACTAAAAAGGTTGAACTTGATGAACGTGTGTCTTTTCTCAACCTAACTTACTGTGTTACTATGTCTTACTATGTTGCTATTCATATCGAATTCTAATGGAACATATTCAATGTGTTTTATTCAGGTTTGCATTCCATCTCAGTTATAAAACTTAATTATAATAGACTCCTTGCTGTGAAAATTAGCTCTAAGTGCCCTCCTGGAGGTTGAAGAAGACATTTTAAAAAGTTGTATATATCCCTGTTACAATTAAATGCATTCTTAACTACCACAACTCTTATTTACTGCATTGATATGGGCTCTTCAGGGATTTTTTTAATCACTTACCACATATATTAATGTAGACAATTTAATTCTCAGTAGAGTTGTATCCATTTGTCAGATGAGTGTGCTAATATTAGTGAACTGTAGATTATTATCACAGTTGCCAGCTGAAGACATAATTGCACAAAAACTGCTGGATTTCATAATAAATGGCCTTCTGCTGCTGCAGTGTATTTGAATTCTGCAACAACCTGCTTTATTCTGCAGTAGCGCTAAAGAAAACTCACCATACAGTAAATAGGTGTGTTGAGATCAGAAGAGACCAGGCCCTCACAAACATCTTTAGAACAGCTCAGGTGCTGAGCAATGCAAAATGATAATTACACTGATTCATATACTGTATTAGTTAAAGGGGACCCGTCACCAAAAAAAAAAAAAAAAAATGAAAAATATTCAAAATCCTATTTTATTACATTAGTCAAGCAAAATGAACTTTAATTACACTGTATACATTATTTGAATCTTGTTTTCTTCAGTCTGGGAATTCATAATTATAACAAGCAGCCAGGAGCCATTTTGTGGACACTGTTATTAAGGCAAACCTTGCATCATCTCAGAATCTTGTTGTGCACCAGAATGGGGGACCTTATGTCCATCCCCATGCCCTGGCTACTCAATTAAATGGTTAAGAGAACTGGAGAATTGTGGGGAGAGCAGTGACATCTAGAAAGTGCTGAATGGAAACTGAAAGTAATTGCTTGCCCCGCATTTGTAGAGACAGGGCAGACAATATTTAATTGACAGCTGAGATTTTCAAATGAGCTTACAACAGCTATAAATGCTTTAAAAAAATAGAAATTGGATTTCATGTCCAGGTCCACTTTAAAGCATTTCCCCGTCTCTAAAACGTTTTCCAGATAAAAGCAGCCAGGACAGGAGAAAATACTACAAAATGCCTCGGAGAAAAGTATATGGCAATTTATGTGTTTATGGCACATTGGGGATTATTGTCTGTATTTGAGAAATATATTCTGTCCCTGGGAAACTGAATAGTGCCATATTTTTCTGATCGTATTCCCTAACGCTGCAAATTGTAATGGCGCTCTATAACTATGCTAAGAAGCACACAGTGAAGCAGGCAATTTAAAGCAAATTTTACTGACATTTTTTCCCACTCACCTTAACAAATCAGTTCTAAAAGCTTTCACTTGGAGAAACAATGCAATGGGTGTCCCAACAATTCTACACTGGCACCTCACTGGATTTTTTCCCCTGTCTACTGAACACCCAGTCCAGAAGCATATGCATTGATCCCTCTCATGCCTATTGGATCAAAAAAACAATGTTCCATTATAAAACTCCCTGTGTGCATTATTCCATTGTCAGAGGAGTTGTTTTATGGTATGCAAATATATACGTGAACAAGAGATTATCATAGTTGATAATGTTTGTTAATCAGCTATGTTATTCTGATGTAGTCTAATTCTAATGTATATTCTCTGTCAATAAGTAACGATATGAACAATATGTAATGTACATGTTTTTAAATGATTAGTAAAAGATTAGTAAAGTTAATTCCACATTATAATTTTTAAGTAACAGCATTTTTCTTCATTTTAGCCACAACTGTATACAACTATGTCCTCTCCACTAGTGATGCTCCCCCTCCACAACCAACTCCGATGTCAACCAGGTAAACTAGGGGTTCCAAGAGCTCTTCACAATGCAAGAAGTTGCAATTTAAACACTTTTGAAATCATGTTATTCAAATGCCTCATGCAATGCTTTAAAACCAAAAATGAGAGGTTTTAACTCACATGAGAAATTATGGGCGGAGAAATTCAAATTACTCCTTAATGTCCCTATAGCAAACTATGCATCCAGAACTACTGGTTTAATAGCACAGATGCAGCCTAATACTTCGGAGTCATATATCCAAACTCCTGTCATGATCTCATCAATGCAAGATATTGGAATATGGTTTCTTTGGGGGTAGGACTTCAAGAGCAGTGAAGAAGAGAAACCATTCTGGTAAGGGTGAAAAGGGCTAAAAGCAGCCAAATAGCCCTGGACATTGCAAGGTGTGATGCAGTGTAAAACACTCCGAAATCAGAAGTGATTCACATGTTTTATGCTATACACACAGCTCTGCATAAGAACCAAAACACGGGGTCTTTTACTCTCACTAATTGAACTATGGGCAGAGACATGCAAATCAATCCTTAAAGGAGAAACAAACCCCTTATTAAAAAAACCCTACCCCACATAATCCCCCCTCCCTCTTCCCCTCCAGCCTAGTTGGGCAAATGCCTCTAACTTTTTACTTACCCCTCTTGTAGATTCAGGGATTGGAGTTCACAGCAGCCATCTTCCAGGTCTTCGTGTCTTCTTCCAGTGCTTCGGCAATTTCCGTCAAGACACGAAATTGCTCCATCTGCACATGCGCCACCAGACTGGTCTCGTTGTCAGCTTACCAAAGACCTGGAAGATGGCTGCCATGAACTCCGATCCCTGAATCTGTACCTAGAGGTAATTAAAAAGTTAGGGGAATTTTCCCAGGGTAGCAGCTAGGCTGTGGAGGAGGAGGTTCTATGTGGGGTAGGGTTTTTTTTAATAAGGGGTTTGTTTCTCCTTCAATGTCCCTGTGGCCAACTATGCATCCAAAACCGCTGGTTTAATAGCACAAATACAGCCTAATAGTTCAGAGACAATCAAACGTGCAGAAGCCTATTTCAGTCTTTTTCTCATCAATGTTTGAGCTTGCTTTTTTTTGTATAGATATAAACATCACACACTATATATCACACACTATAAACAGTTTAGCATTAATTCTAAATAGTATGCTTTTACAGCATTAACTCCACTTTTCAGTTAACATGTAAACAATGGTTAAAATAGTAATTATGAATTATTTATGTAATACTTACAATTGTTATCATTATGTTACCCCATATTGCCTAATCGTGAGCACCAAGAGTCATCACCCTTACACATTTTACATGAACGGCAAAGGCAGTTTCAGGCACCCTAAGTGCCATCAATCCAATAGCAGTGCTTTGAGTTATACTGCCACATTTGCAGAAGACAGATACTCAATTTATGAACAAAATTGGCAAATGGAGATTGACATTATTTGTCTCAGCTAACTGTTTTTGGTTGGCAGTCAATTTCTTGCTGAGGCCACTAACAAGCCCTATCTTTTTAACGTTTCACAGTGAAAGTAATAAGGTGTCAAAGTACATATAATGTGTGACAGTGACAGAAAGAAAAATAAAAATTGTTGTTGTGGCTATATATCATCTAAATGAAACAAAGAAATTTAACGTTCCTCTTCTAAATGAACTGCACTTTTAACAAGGCTACTTTTTCTGGGCATACTGTGATATAATAGATTTACCTACCTTATCAATCAAAATGTATGTGTTGCCTTCAAAAGATCAAAGACGCTCAAGTAACCTGACACCGTCTCCAGTCAGATATTCACAAAACGTAAGAAAAATATTATTTTAGTTGGCAGCAATGCACAAATTAAAGGGATTCTGTCATGATTTTTATGATGTAGTTTTTATTTCTAAATGACACTGTCTACAATGCATAAAATTCACTCTACAATATAACATTTCATTCCTGAACCAGCAAGTGAATTTTTTTTAAGTTGTAATATTGGGGTGTAGGTGCCATCTCAGGTCATTTTGCCTGGTCATGTGCTTTCAGAAAGAGCTAGCACTTTAGGATGGAACTGCTTTCTGGCAGGTTGTTGCTTCTCCTACTCAATGTAACTGAATGTGTCGCAGTTGGACCTGGATTTTAATATTGAGTGCTGTTCTTAGATCTACCAAGGAGCTGTTATCTTGTGTTAGGGAGCTGCTATCTGGTCACCTTCCCATTGTTCTTGTTAGGCTGCTGGGGGGAAGGGGGTGATATCTCTTCAATTTGCTCACTTCTTACTGATGAAAATAAAAGGCCCCTGACCTATGTGCTAAACACACCCATCTGGTAAAAATAAACCTTTAAAATAAGTGAATGTAATAATGAGGGTGCTATAAACACTTTTGCAATGTACATTCATTATTCATTATGTTTTTATCCCAAGATATTAAGGGATATGTGTACTGTTAATATGAATACATTTTGTTACAACAGCGCCACCTGCTGATCATTTTCCAACCAGTCTAACCACCAAGTAGTTAAGGAAGTTGTCTGGAGAAAGAAGTTGCTGATGTTCTTCTGCTTAGGGAAAAAATAGAAACCTTTCTCAAATCTTTCCTAGAAAGATTTGAAAAACATCAGAGCAGCCTCTTTCTTTCTCCTGACAACTACTTGGTGGTCAGAATAGTGGGAAATGGCCAGCAGGTGGCACTGTTGTAACAAAATTCATTCATATTAACAGTACATGTATGCCTTAATATCTTGGAATGAAAAATAAATAAATAATGAATGTACATTGCAAAAGTGTTTAAAATAGCCCCCTCATGAGTTTTACATTTACTTATTTTAAAGGTTTACTTATCCTTTAAGGTCTTATTATAATGATCAAGTTTTTCTTTGTAGGAAGCATCCTCAATGATCCCCTGCATTTTGATTGCCACTAGTGATGGGCGAATTTGCGGCGTTTCGCCGAAAAATTTGCGAATTTCGTGCGAAATTCGCGAAACGGCGAAAAATTTGCGAAACGGCGCCGGCGTCTCGTTTTTGACGCCGGCGCCCGTTTTTCCGACGCCGGCGCCCGTTTTTTGACGCCGGCGAATTTTTGCCGCAAATTTTCGCGGGCGATTCGCGAATTTATTTGCTGGCGGCGAAACGCGCAAATTCACCGCGAATTCGCCCATCACTAATTGCCACTAGTTTCCACATACTGTACGCAGAACCTAGTTAATAAGCATTCTGCACATACCGGTAAATACAAAATAATTCACCCATATCACCGAGGCTGCATTAAAAAAAAAAGAGCAATAGCACAAATCGCACATACCGGTAAATACAAAATAATTCACCCATATCACCGAGGCTGCACTAAAAAAAAAAGAGCAAGAGCACAAATCTGATTAAGAGTAATATCACATGGGGAAATCTGTTGCTCGTGTTTAAATTTGAACTCAAGCAGGTAACAATTACAGTATCTTTGAAATGCTTTCCCATCAGCAATCAAGTAAATTGCCTTGCAACTACCATACAGCAGACCGCCTGCCCGTGGGTGGGGGGACGAGGAACAAGGGGGTCTGCTGTATGGAATTTCCTTCTTCTGGCCCCTTCTGTCTCCTAATTTTTGCTGCTGGCTGCCACAAACAAACAAGTGGCATGAGAACAGGTAGCCCATAGCGGGGTAAGAGGGAGGCGCTGACATAAAAACACAGCACGCCAGGCCGGGGGCTCTCTGAAGTTTTTCTTGCGGGGGGGGGGTCCAGTGCAGGCCCAGTCCCTGGTAGTTACTTCACTGTTTGGGGAACTTCACAAACAAGGAGCCACTCCTTTTTTACCATCTGTTATTTACTTTTTTGCCGATGGGAAAGCACTTTGGGGAGATTTGTTGCCCGTGGTAGTGAAATATAAACACGGCTGACAAATCTCCCTGTGTACCATTATCATCATAGTTTTATTTACAGACCTAAACACAATTTTAGTATGGAACTGAGCTAATTAATACAGTTCTGTGTGCAGGAGTCTTTGTTTATTTTTATTTTTCAGAATTTTGGAAGAAATGCCAAAGAAAAGCAGAATGTTATAAACACAATTTCTGAACATTTTACAAGTTTATAATATTTACTAGTACATTGCATAACCGAATAGTAAATTTTTATAATATATTAACTTTATTAAATATAGAGTATTCTTAACTTTATATTTATCTCATAATATGTCTCTGCAACAATTCATGTTATAAAACTTTTTATACACATTGTGTTAATCTTTATTTTGTAAAAGCAACAAGATAAACTTTTCTTTTGGTGGTGATAGTGGTGGGATGGAAGAGTTCATGTGGTTTAATAAAACTTTGGGACCTTTATGACCTGCCCAGAGTCTCTAATAAAAATATTATTGAATTTCTCCAAAGAAACAGAGATTCATTTTTGGTTTGATCGCCAAATCATTCTTTTTTTGTTACTCACATGCAGTACATGATATTCCCAAATACCTAGGTAAACTATTAGTAGCTGTAGACAACGAATCTTTGTGGGAAACAAAATAAAAAAACTAACCTTCATTCACAAATTAAACAGAAATGTTATATTATATATGGTTATGGGATCTACGATACAGAAACCATTATGTTTAGAGCAGAACTGAAGCTTAACAAAGAAGTAGGGTAGAAAAGTTGTGCATTATATTTTGGGATTCTGTAGCAGCCCATATATACAACAGCCCTTTAATAGTAAAGATCTGTGTCTCCAAAGATGCTCCAGTAGCTCCCCATCTTCTTTTTGATTCACTGCACATGCTCTGTGCTGTTGTCACTTACTGAGCTTAGGGACAACTCACAATACATCGTATATACAGAATATAAATGTCACAATACAAGGTTGATTAGAAATGAATTCAGGTTCTCATTTTATAGCAGCTCCAAAACCAGAATGTAATAATTAGCCCTTTAGCATCAGCTTTTGTGACAGACGTTTTCCTGCTTGGTGATTTCTGACTTTGTCTAAAATCTTCCCTTAGTATTTTGTTCTTATAGGCACTCAATGTTTTGCGAACTGAATTATACACAATGAAATCTGCCCTGCAGCTGCCTCCATATACCACACTGGTACACAATACTCTTTCAGTATCTACTAGCAAATATTGTACAGGTATGGGACCTGTTATCCAGAATTCTCAGGACCTGGGGTTTTCCAAATAATGGATCTTTCCATAATTTGGGTCTTCATGCCTTAAGTCTACTAGAAATTCATTTAAACATTAAATAAACCTCTATAGGCTGGTTTTGATTTCAATAAGGATTGTTAATTATATCTTAGTTGGGATCAAGCACAAGCTACTGTTTTATTATTACAGAGAAAAAGCAAATCATTTTTAAAAATTTGGATTATTTGGATAAAATGGAGTCTATGGGAGAAAGCCATTCCGTAATTCGGAGCTTTCTGGATATCGGGTTTCCGGATAAGGGATCCTATACCTGTACCTGTTTGTGATTAGTGCAAATACGTTGGAATGGTAACTGATGTAAGTTGTATGTGCTAAGCAAATCCTAATGCTTCTTCAAATTCATCACCCTTTCCTCACCTGAAATATTGTATGTTAGGCTTTCAGTAGCAAATGATTTGCGATATTAGCAAAGAATTTAAAAATGTATTACCATTTCAACAGTGTCGATGATAAGCAGGCAGCTTTATGCACCACGAAGCCCAGGGAATGCTTGATATTAATTTTCAATTGCATAATATAATACAGTAGCCGAATGTATAATAAAGCTAGATTGCCTAGGTGGTAACAAGATAAAACGTTTTTTTTTATGACTGAAATTTGACTTTTTCTGTATTGCTGAATACTGTGCTTAGTATAATAAACAATCTTAAATTATTCATTGCGAGATGTATTTTATAAAACCATGCTAATTCCGATTTTCCTGTTTTGTATTTCTCCTAGTGAAAGGTATACTGTAGGACTGTTAAGATGCAATTGAAATAATTCTATTCAATAGATTTTTCAAAAACAATTTTTTGTAATTCTCATGCTTCTCAAATACTATTTTTCTATAATACTTAACCTATGCCCTCTGTTAAACAAAAAGTCATTTTTATTTAAGAGTGGTCCAGCAGACATATAAAACAGTTCAATCTCCTTAATTGCAAGAGGCATTCCTTACTGGGGACTGGTGTGGTTTCAAAATGAAAGTGAATTCTATGCTGAGCTAGCACCATTTGTGTATTAACTATGTCATACTATTTATGGAGGGGGGGAGATATCCTTATGCATGGCAGCTAGTGCACATACCAGGTCACTAATCAGTAGCGAAATGCTCATTTTACATGGTGACATATTCCATTACACCTTTATCTCTATCAACACTGCCAGCAAAGGGGGAAAACACAAGACATAAAGGGAGTGGATGCATTTACCATATAACCCAAATAAGAAGTTGTCACCTGAAAAGATAATGCTGACCGTCAAGAGCTACTCTCAACAACCCAGAAAACAATGCTTAACCAAAGCTATGTTATTCTGTTTAATACTTTGCTCAGGTTGGGGTATAGATTGAAATGTTTAGGCAGTCATTGAAAAAGCAAAAGTGAAAACATTGCTGTTGTGAGATTCTTATCTGCACAATCATAATTTAAGTTTATATTCCTACAGGGATTCGCCCATGAAGTGAAACTCATATTCTTGTTGCACTGAAAAGGCACACGTAGCATGTGGTCCTGGGGTCTATTTTGGATCCCACAATTGTCTGTTTGCAGGATCCCCAGTGATACTTGATAACAGCTTCTTCATAAAGTTGGTTTTCATTGTGATGATACCGGAGGAGCAATACCCTTTAATTTTGCCTATTTACTGATGTTTCTAAAAACAAATAAAAAATTTCAAAGGAAAACACAGATGCAAAATATTCTGCATGGAAGTCACCCAGCTGATTTTTAAAGAAAACATGCCCCAACCAAGGCTAGGAAGTTATCAATTTTTGTCACTACTAGGACATGTTTAAAAAATTGGCACTAGCCCCCCCAATAATTGCTCCTTGCTTAGTGAAGCTCCTCCCAGATCCCGCCCACTCCACAGTTAAAAGACCACTCAGGCCCCCTTATGAATTAAAAAAATAAAAACTGTGGCACCAGGGCCCCCCCATAAAAGTTTTTTTTAAAAAAAAATGGTGCTCAGGGCCAACTACAAGTTAAAAATAAAATTGTGATTAGGGCCCCCTATAAGTTAAAAAAAACATTGGCGCCAGGGCCCCATATAAAAGTTTTTTTTAAAAAAACATTGCTGCTAGGGCCCCCCTTACAGGGCCGCTTCGGGACTTTGGCTGTTCAACTTTTCGGGAACAGCCACGGCTTCAGCACTGTCAAGTGGGGCCTGGGTCTTTCGAAAAGTATAGTACAGCCAGGCCCCTGCCTGGTACAGTTGTACCCCTTATGCCCCCTGATGGCGGCCCTACTCCAGAGGCTAGAATTTTTGTACGGATATGGGATCAGTTATCTGCTGTTTACATATATAGTACAGTATATACAAATAACATTTTTATTTTGACATATGTAAATGCAATTACTGCTGCTGTTTTGATAATTTCCAACCACTCCTATATACTCTTAACAGATACCCAGAGCATACTGAGCATGTGCAGTGTCCACAAATACAGCCAAACACAATCTAAAGATTCTAAAGGTCTCATGTGAACAATTTTGTAGGCCTGGATTTTTACTGTTATAGGGGTGCTGATTGGCACTGCAATTCAATCAATCCAGCACTGTAATGGGGGTTCCTACGTAAATCCTACATTTTTTCAGCCAAATTCCGGTAGTTCTATATTAACAATATAATTGGACTCCGCTCACCATTAGTTCACTATGGCGCTTAAAATTTTGAAGCAGATATATTTTCTCACACTTGCAGAACAAATACATTTTCCGTTGACCCAAGTGCTGCCGCCCTGAGTCCGTCACTAAGAGAGACGTGTCCACTGTAAACAGCGATCATTTGTAGCGGCGCACTCATAGGTCATCTCAGAAGAATCGCTTAATTCCAGTTTATAGGTAAAAAAGGGTTACTTTATTGGTACATCTTGATGCAACATTAAAAACTGCGCCCGAGGACTGCTGATTGGCACTGTAAGTTCAGTATTTCAAACAAAAGTTGTTGTTTTTTTTATTCTTTTTCAGGCTTTGGTTCTCCTTTAAGGTCAATGTAAAAAAATTTTTAAATAAAATATCTATACTATTTTACATTTGATGCCTTGCTACTAGTGATTGGCAAATTTGTTCTCCACCCATGGATACGTTGTGAAATTTTGCATTTTGCCATCTGCCAATTTCTTTTACTAAACTGCGGAAAAAATTTGCCACAAAAAACCTTTCATTGACCTTGATGCATTTGGACAAAATAGTCGACAAGAAAAAAAATGGCCATTGACTTAATTGCATTTGGAGTGAAAAAAAAATTGTTGCATTTTTTTTTGAGGCCTATTGACTCAATGCGTTTCACATTTTTTTTACAGTTTCGCCAATTTTTCAGTGAAGCAAAACAGGACAAATTCACTCATCACTACTTTCTTCTGCATGACAAACTGGTGGCAATGGAAAATAATAAAAAATAAATAAAAGTGCTGCTGGACTTAACATATGGGAAGGCTGTAAAAAAAAATCACGATTGTGGTATCCAAATATTGAAAAAACCATTAGGCATAAAGCTGTAACATAATACTCTATTAGCTCATACATATCATATGCATAATAACAGATATAGTCGCATGTGATATTACTTTAGCAGCCTGATATAGGTGGAACTAGATGCAAATGCATGAACTCATTAAATACTAATAATGCATATCACAAGATAATGATTGCCTACAACTATCATATAACCAAATCCTTGAATTTTTCTGAATTGAAAATCTGAATTTTGATACATCTGTCCCTAGGATTACAGTTTTGTAGGTGAAATATAAAATTTGGGAAGGATACACACAATACTTAAACTATATTTTATCTATTCAACAGATTGGGACAATGACAATTCAGCCATGATAGGTGATCAAGTGATGCACCAGGCCATAAAACCTGGCTCAGCTTCTCATTGTCAGATAAATTCCTCCTGACATCTCTGGAGATGGACTTACAATAAGTGGAGTATCAGAAAAACATACTGATTTCAATCATTTTCACAACATATAGTGTGCTCTTGGGGCAGTATACTGGCTGCTGGAAAGATCAGCATAATTCTCCTGTAGTTAAAAAGATGACATGTTGGGTGTATACTGTAATTTCTTGGACTCATACTGTTGTCTGCTGGGACACATGTGACTTGATGGATTTTCAGTTTGAATTTGCAAAGCAGGATGTTATCCAGTGACACTGTTTACTCTTCAAGTTTCCTATTGATTCCGAACTGGATATGGTTTCTGTTTATAGCCCCTGCTAATGATGAGCACATTTTTTCGCCAGGCATGGAATTGTGAAAATTTGCCGCGGCAAAAATGTTGGTGAGACTAAAAAAGTCACCATAAGAAAAGAACGCCAATGCATTTGGACAAAACCGATGGCAAAAAAAATAAAAAAAAATCGCCACAAGAAAAAATGTCCATTCACTTTAATGCATTTGGTGAGAGCAAAATTGTCACGCGCAAAAAAATGTTGTCGTCTATTAACTTTAGTGTGTGTTTAATAACAGTTTCGCAAATTTGGTGGATAGAACAGATTCGCTCATCACTAGCCCCTGTATTTGTCTGCCATTTAAAAACACACACTAACCCTTTTGTTCCCATAGTTCCATGGGGGAAGCAGGGGGTTACTAGACTGCAACTTTTATTATATTGGCACCTGGAGGTGTTATCTGGTATTTGTTGCAGCAAATAAATGCACACACATTGCTATTGGTAAAACGAATTATATTTATAGGATCACACAGTTGCTTCCTAAATTTCCATAACACACCTCTTGTTTTTTTTATTTATGTACTGCGGAAATGTGCTTTAACATCACCTTCAAAAGCCTTCCAATCTCTTCTCACCCATGCCCACTCAAAACCAACATTGAACAATTCCATTACCACCAGCTTAACTGGTATATTTATATATATATTTATATATATATATATATATATATATATATATATATTTTTTTAGGTTTAATATAAGCAGAACAATGTATAATCCAGTATGGACAGAGGAGAATGCACAAAGTAAAAAAATAATTAGGTGCTTAAAGAAACAGTAAAGTAATGAAAATATCATATAGTGTTGCCCTGTAAAACTGATCGGTGTAAGGTTTACAATGGGGAACCGCTGTAACTGAGGATAGCCACTCCATGGGGAGTGGATATGGCGGAAGCCCAGGGGTGTACCCATATGTGATCAGAGGCAAAGACATGATGATAGAAAAGCTTGAAGATTTAATGGCAGCCAGAACACAAAAGGCAGGAAAAGGCAAAAAGGATAATCAGGGTATCCACAAGGAGAGGAAAAAATGGGGAACACAGGAACTTTGATGTACTCACTCAGGAATAAAGTAAAAGGTATTCAGGAAAAAGGTATTCAAGAATCAAGGTTTCCAGGTATCAAGGTTTTCAGATTGGCAGGTCAAACAGGAACAAACAAAATACATTCAATGACTCAGCAAAGAGCAAAGCACAGGGTGGGGTTTATAAAGGGTAGAAGATGGGGAATAGGGAACATATAAGGGTAATGAGAAGGGAGGAGACCAAAACTGGGAACAGGCAAATTCAGGAACAACAATGAAGAGTTCAGGATCAGCCCCAAGTGGCTCACAAAGTAAGTGCAGCAAGTGTCCAGAACAACACAAACAAGAGTTTGAGTCCTGGGCTGATCCTGACAATCGGTTTGCTTCAGAAACACTACTATAGTTCATATAAACAAGCTAATGTGTAGCAATGGCGGAAACTGAAAAAAAGCTATATGGCACAGGTTAAATAGTTGATAACTAGGGTTGCCACCTTATCCCCAGTGGAGACCGCCAGGGGGCGGGACCATGATGTTGATGGGAGCGTTCCTGTGATGTTGAGGGGCTGGTCTATGACGCGGCGATTGGTCGATCGCCGCGTCAATCATGGGGAAGTTTTGACTTGGGAAGCCCTTCAAAATACTGTCCTGGGTCAAAACTAGACAGGTGGCAACCCTATTAATAACAGATAACACCATTATGTTTTACAGAGGTTATTTGCTATCTGCTGCGTAACCTAAACCTTTTCTCCTTTGAATGGCTGCCTCCATTGCTACACAGCAGCTTATTTATATAAACAATAGTAGTGTTTCTGAAGCAAACACATCAGTTTTACCAGTGCAGGGCAACACTGCATTGTATTTTTATTACTTTAAAACACTTTAATTTGTTGATGTTTCTGTTCCTTTAAATGCTGAAAATACAGTGTAGACAAGAGACAATAATCTAGAGCTTATCTCTATTAAGATGTGGCAAATAGTGTATTACAATGTACACACAGTATAAGGAGTGCTCAGAGAAAGACTTAAAATGTTCATATTTACACAGTCTGCCATTAAGAAGGCCATTTTAATTTTCAGCACTTATGTGGTTTAATTAATTGCTCGTTACTGTGTTAATTGAATCTAAGATTATATAGTTTCTCTCTCCCATTGCTTCAATCTAATATAAACTGGAAATGATTATAGTACTCATGGTTTATGATATCTGGTGAGCTTCAATTGCAGACGCTGCACTAGATGGCGCTCATACCATGCCTTATTTAAAGCACTCACTCTCTCACCTTCCCCCCTTTAAATATGCTTGCTAGGAAAATATAATGCTCATTCAGAAAATCAGGCAGACGTATTTGCAAGTTTCAGTCAAAGCATGCAAGAAATTTAAACCTGCTGTTTCTCCTCTTATGAAACCAATTGTCTTTTTTTAAACAAAATAAGAAATGCATTCATTAGTTTCAAGAAAATTTGTTTTGCTTTACAAAGGAAGCACAACTTAAAAGCTAAAAGCCAAAGTTGTTTTTTTTAATATAACCTGCAAAAGAATTACTGTTACATTAGGTTCTGACTGAGGACAGAAAGTCAATGGTTCTCAAGGAGCATTAAACTGAGGTGGATGAGGGTTGTCTGGGGGTTCTGGGAAATTCAGAATTGCAGTGCTGATAAGTCAAGGAATCCTTTTATTGTTGGTTTTTGATTATAACCAAGCTATCAGGGGATGAGCAGGTTTTCATGATATTATTATAATGAGGTAATGCCTTCAAATTACCCTTCAAAGGATGCTACTTCTTCCTTGTTAATGATTATAACAAAAGAAATAATGTTTAAAAAACATATGGTCAGAGTTTTACCTCTCCTAGATTAATACAGGGTGGGTCTTGCAAGGAAAAATCGCCCATTCCAAAAAAACAAAAAACAGCTGCCAATAAAATCTCACAGGTAAGAACAATTTCTTTCCAACTGCAGAATGGCAATCCGATAACTCCCTAGAGCAATCACTGATGATTTAATTTAATTACTCTGCATATGTTCTACCTCTTTTGTTAGGGAATTCTAGAACACGCGTACCTTTCCTGTAAAGGCGAATCCCCCTTTCTTCCATTCTCAATAGATAAACACATGTTAGCTGCACCACCTTGGGAAATTAATCTTGTTTATCAAATCTTTATACTAACCCTGGTGTATTTTGTTTCCATCCTTGTAAATGGAATCATTCAATCTTTTAAGTAGTTCCATAATTAATCTATTTGACCTTCTTTGAGTACTCTTCACTCCACATGTCATTTATGGATTATGCCCAAAACTGTACAGTGTATACCAGTTCTATCTTGACTTGGATTGTTTGGACTTTGACCATTGTCTGTTTAACCTTACCTTGTCTCTGCTGTGACCCTTTTGCTACATCAAAACATGTTTGCCTGTCTGTAATAATGATGGCCTTCATGTTCCTAAATTAGGCTACATTTGACAAGGAGCCAGGGCCGGATTTACATAGCGGGCGCCCCTAGGCCCACTGCCGTTTGTCCCCCCTGTCCCCTACCCTTTATTCATGCAAATTTTCATGGAGATTGTATCTCCTGTGCATCCCCAGTGTTTTTGAACCAATGTGGGTGTGGTTGGGCAGCATGCCGCCCTCCTAAAATCCTGCCACCCTAGGCCCTTGTGACAGTAAAGGGCTGTGTGATGTAAATTTCCTATGATAAATTGTAACCCACGCCTACTCCATATCAGAATATGTTTAAGAAGGTATAATTAATAATAAATAATAAAATAAACCAAAAGGAAAATAAAGATCAATACCAAAGTATCATAGTGAAAATTATATAACAGAAAAGAAATAATATCATGTCACCTGAGTGAGAAACATACTAGTGGTTCTATAACACCTTTGGTGGAGTTAACAAAGGGAGCTGTAAAGGGAAAAAAAGCAAAGAAAGAAAGAAAGAAAAAAGCAAAGAAAGAGAAAAAAGAGGAAAAAACAAGCGAGGCAAAAGAAACTTGTGACAAATATCCTCATTTTCATTTTATAATACCGCACTCTAGCTAGTGGCATATTTGAGACCATCATACATTATATATTTATATTAAAGCAGGGTGCCCGTTCCCCTTGGCCCAATTTTGAGTGAGGCTGTCACTATTACTCATTAGTTACACCCAGTCACCAGTTTATAGCGCTTCATTTTGAAGAACCAATATTACATTAGGAGCACACAGCCCCCCTCACGTGACATGATGTTGGGTATCAGCCTGTATGCGACTGTACATCTAATAAACGATCGTAGAGCACTTGGGACTGGTTCGTCCAAGAGTGGTCCTGGAACCCCAAACTTATAATGGCAACACTGACCAACCCAGTGTTCTTAGGAAGTCCCTTCAGGCAGGGCCGGACTGGGAGAAAAAAGCAGCCCTGGCAAAAAAAATTAAAGCAGCCCACTTCAGGTATTGGATTGCTTATCTGGAAACCCATTTTTCAGAAAGCTCCAAATTAGGAAAGGCCATCTCCCATAGACTCCATTATATGCAAACAATCCAAATTGATTTCATTTTCTCTGTAATAATAAAACAGTAGTTTTAGCCAAACTAAGATATAATTAGTCTTTATTGGGAGCAATTTTTTTTTAATCCATTCCTTGGAGACAATTATACAGGAAAATATTAGATTAAAAACCTGTCAACAGATGCCCAAAGCCTGCCATGTCCTGCATAGAAAACTGGCCATATATGGGGTGAGTGTGACGTAGTTGTTCAGCTTAAATATATTGCAATATATGGACAAACAATCCCTGTTTTGTTTAAAGGGTAAGGCATTTTTAGTAGCTTAAGGCACAAAATGTTTCAATGTCCTTAATATATTGATAATGGGCTGAGTGCAGAGGACTCTTCTATAGAAAACTGCACATAGATAGCTAGAATCTCAGCTGCCAAAAAGCAGGGCAAGACTGCTGTGAATAATTAAACTGTGCAGTGATAGTATCAGTATGATGACATAACACAGTTATGACAAGTGTCCTAAATGGGATAAATAAATCTGCATTAAAATGTATCCAAACAGGATTTTCATAAAGATCTATTTACCACACGATAATATTACTATTATTAATCTGCTGAACTATAACTATTTACAGCAGCATGAGCTTGGGCTATTCCATGTGGGATCGTGCTGAGAAGCTAGATTTATGCTGGCAGATTAGAACAGATTGCAAAATTGAACTCCAAACTTTTTTAACAGCAAAGGAGGCTGTGATGTATAGGACACATATAATTCTGGGCTGTATGTGGCATCAAAGAATGGGGGAGTGCTTTGAAACAGAGATCTGTAGGACACAAGACTGCTTGTAATTTGTTATTACACAGGCGCAAATGAAGAATTATTTCACAAAAGTAAACTAAAAAAACTTTTTCTAACATATAAGGCAACATTCACATGATTAATAGACAGCAAACTCACACACAGTGCAGATTTCAAAATGTACATTATTTATTTATTATATATATATATATATATATATATATATATATATATATATATATATGTATTTTTTCCATGTCAATATCACTTTAAGTAGCAGGAAGTAGTTGTTCTTACCTGCCCTTTCTCTGTACAGTTGGGGGGGGCAAGGGGGGAAATGCAGAACAGCAGCAAAAAATTCCATCCCTCCCTTCATCAGCAGGAACTAATGGGGCATTTCAAAAGCATTGCAAACTTGCTAATGTTTTCCCCGTGCAGCTCTTCAGTTTCCGGCTCACTTCTGCTGCACGCCCTCTAGTGGTAGAAAATTTTAGTGCTGTTCCTGCTAAATTAAATTTCTGCACGCGCTGCACACATGGGGACTCTCGCCATCTGAGCGCAATGGCCCTGCGCACAAGACATCGCATACTGTCCGTGCGGCCCATTTACACTACAGAGGCAGTGGCCCAACGGGCATTTGCCCGCATTCACAAATGCCCAGTCCGGGCCTGCCTTCAGGCAGAACTTAGTTTGAAAAGGGGGTTATATTGAAGTTAATAGACAAACTGTAGACTTACAAATGAATTAATACACGCTGTGTACTGTGAAAGTGGCAGCATGTATTAATAAATTAATCTGGTTTCCCACCAGACACACTATTTTAGCGAACAATATTGCACTCTGAAAAAGGCCAGGTTATATCTGAAATGTTAGTTTGTTGCCTCTAATAAACGACTAAATTACTCACAAGTCCTGGCTTCCACTTGATGATTGATATGTGTTTGTGTATATATATATATATATATATATATATATATATATATATATATATAATATAATATAAAATGGAAATAATGTAATATAATGGAAAACATTAAAACTTTTAGCATGCTTAGACACTAAGAGGTGGGAGAAAATACATGCAAGTTCATAATTATGCTACAGACGCACTCAATTATTCCTAAAGCTCTGGGGCAGCTGAGATAAGGGGGTGCAGGGGGCACATGGAAGTGTACTTGCTTTTCATATATAGCTAGACTTATTCTATTTACTTTTGTAGTTTGGGGCCAGGACATGACTTTGGCTAGTTCCCAGCACATAAGGGGATGATGTAATGATTTTTATGGTGTCATGTTTAATTCTAAATTACACTGTTTAAACTGCAAATAATTCACTCTACCATGTATAATTTCATTCCTAATGCAACAAGTGTATTTCTTTAGCTACTGTTTAATATTGGTGTGTAGGCAGCCATCTCAGGTCATTTTGCCTGGTCATGTGCTTTCAGAAAGAGCCAGTATAGAATTGCTTTCTCACAGACTATTGACAGGCTGTTGTTTCTCCTACTCAGTTGTTTCTCTTACTCACTGTAACTAAAGGAGTTGTAGTGGGACATGAATTTTTACTTTTATTGAGTGCTGTTCTTATAATTACCAGGGAGCTGTTATCTGGTTACCTTCCCATTGTTTTTGATGGGCTGCTGGGGGGGGGGGAGAGGGGAATGATATCACTTCAACTTGCAGTGCAGCAGTAAAGAGTGACTGAGGTTTATCAGAGCACAAGTCACATAATTGGGTTCACCTGGGAACCTAGACTATATACGAAGGAAGAATTCACTGGCACACGAAGGTTCTTTCAAGCAGGTACAAGCCCTTGCTAAGTTTATTTTGCAGAGGTGCAACGTTTCGGGGTGAACCCCTTTATCAAGCATACAAAACACACTGTGAGGCAACTATTTAACACCACCATGTGACAAGTTAATTAGCATAATTAATTGAGTACAATTTAACCCTTTTAGTCCCAGGAAAAAATATAATTCCGATTGGTGTATTTTATAAGTGTCCATATAAATTGAAGACTTTTCCATTATATATTTTCAAAAAACCAAATTATCCAAAAGACAGTGAAAAAATTCTAAAGGACAGTGAAATAGAAAAAAAATTTTTCTTTGACTGTAGAAAAAAGTTCAAGAACATAATTGTCCATAACGCAAATTAGAAATGTCCAGGAAAATTGGAAGCGTCCAGAAAAAATTCAGTGCAGCAACCAAAAACAGAAGAAAAAAGAAACAAAATTCATTTTGTTACAAAGTTGTTACGTAATAGCTTAAGGCTAGATAAATAGCATAATTGATATAATGTAACAATATACAAATTCAAGTCCTATCTTACCCTACACAAATGGGGAGAGGAGAACAGTATCTGTCCCTGTGGCATATTCTCATTGCTGGTTATCTGTAAAAGATGTATAAAAAAGGTTAGTCATATTTATAGAAAGCAGGACATATTGAATTCTTCATTTAACCCCTTAGGGTAACTAGACTGCAATTTCCATATCCAATAACATTCCTTCTGTAATAGCCTTTTCTTTTTATCCAAACCTTGTTGCATTGTGACCTTTTCCAGAATTTGCCACCGAATCTGCGAAACCTGGTGGCCATGGTTAAAGAAATGTGTTCCCAATAAAGTTTCTTTCTTAAATTTCGATGTTTCCTTTTCTTTATTTGTATTAGCATTTGTTGCAACCAAGGGTGGTTTATAATTACGGATCACGGACTTGTGTTCGTTCAGCCTTGTTTTAATAGGTCTACTGGTTTGCCCTACGTATGCTAACCCGCAAGGACATTTTAAACAATATATGACGTTGCTGGTGTCACAAGTGTAAAATCCATTAAGTTCAACAACAGATTCATGCGCTCGAGGAGGAGTACAAGGAGAAAACAGTAGCGACCGACGACTCTGCACTCCCGCAACTAGAAAGGAGAATCGAGCAGCTACAGCACGAGATTCTGCAGATCAAGCTGCGGAAATTCAGGCGGGATACCCGCGACTACGACGCAGGAGAGGTATATACCTGGAGGGAGAAGAGACGATTCCAGCGCAAGCAACGAGCGACATCAACGGTTTCATCAGACAGATCGTCAACACAGTCATCAGATACGGAGCTCGCTTCATCGCAGTTATCCCAGCATACTACAGAGCAATCCAGGGTGCCTTTTTTAGGGGCAGGCCACACGGACAAAGAAAGAAAACAAGGAGGGGGCACGGCAAAACTTCCAGCAACCCCACAAACCAGATACAAGGGGAGCCGTCGCATCCGCAGGTAAATACCGTTTTCAACCTCTCTTCTTACGAACTAAATACTAATGAGCTGTCGGTCCTAAATAAGGGTTTAAACTTTGTGCCCACCTGTACTGCACCTCCTTTTTCCTTTACAATCGATATGTACAGGTTTATTAGATCACTCAAGTTAAAAGCGTATTTCTGTGAGAAGGAAACCGGTAATAAAGGGGATGAGTTTACCAAACGGTTAAAGTATAAATTGGACAAAAAAAGCAGTTTTGTGCCTCCTGGTACATATACAGCCATAGACTCATTTGAGGCGTTGTTATGTTTGAAACAAACAAATTGTTTAACAAACGGAGTAAGGCATCTAGAAAACGAAACACTAATTTTACACAGGCAGAACGAACGGCCATAAAATCGTTACAGAATAACGAGGGTTTGACAATCACTAAAGCAGATAAAGGAGGAGGAACAGTGGTTCTTAACAAATCGGATTATGACAAGGAGGCTTTAAGACAGTTAGAGAATGAAAATCACTATAAGGAACTGGACTGTAACCCTACTCAAAAATTTAAAAATGAGTTAAACATTTTTTTGAATGCTTCAGTAATGGAAGGAATCATAACTGATGAAATTTACCAACTTCTTTTTCTACAATTTCCTAAGGTTCCTTATATTTATTTTCTCCCTAAAATTCATAAAAGTCTGGACAACCCCCCTGGGAGACCCATTGTGTCGAATGTAGGATCACTTTGGCAACCTTTGGCCACATACATCGACATGTTTTTGCAAGAAATTCTGCCAACTCTGACACCCTGTTTAATTGACACCACAGACTTTTTAAACAGATTAAGCAACCTCACAATACCATCGAGTACATTTTATCTCGTTGCTTGCGCTGGAATCGTCTCTTCTCCCTCCAGGTATATACCTCTCCTGCCTCGTAGTCGCGGGTATCCCGCCTGAATTTCCGCAGCTTGATCTGCAGAATCTCGTGCTGTAGCTGCTCGATTCTCCTTTCTAGTTGCGGGAGTGCAGAGTCGTCGGTCGCTACTGTTTTCTCCTTGTACTCCTCCTCGAGCGCATGAATCTGTTGTTGAACTTAATGGATTTTACACTTGTGACACCAGCAACGTCATATATTGTTTAAAATGTCCTTGCGGGTTAGCATACATAGGGCAAACCAGTAGACCTATTAAAACAAGGCTGAACGAACACAAGTCCGTGATCCGTAATTATAAACCACCCTTGGTTGCAACAAATGCTAATACAAATAAAGAAAAGGAAACATCGAAATTTAAGAAAGAAACTTTATTGGGAACACATTTCTTTAACCATGGCCACCAGGTTTCGCAGATTCGGTGGCAAATTCTGGAAAAGGTCACAATGCAACAAGGTTTGGATAAAAAGAAAAGGCTATTACAGAAGGAATGTTATTGGATATGGAAATTGCAGTCTAGATACCCTAAGGGGTTAAATGAAGAATTCAATATGTCCTGCTTTCTATAAATATGACTAACCTTTTTTATACATCTTTTACAGATAACCAGCAATGAGAATATGCCACAGGGACAGATACTGTTCTCCTCTCCCCATTTGTGTAGGGTAAGATAGTACTTGAATTTGTATATTGTTACATTATATCAATTATGCTATTTATCTAGCCTTAAGCTATTACGTAACAACTTTGTAACAAAATGAATTTTGTTTCTTTTTTCTTCTGTTTTTGGTTGCTGCACTGAATTTTTTCTGGACGCTTCCAATTTTCCTGGACATTTCTAATTTGCGTTATGGACAATTATGTTCTTGAACTTTTTTCTACAGTCAAAGAAATTTTTTTTTTCTATTTCACTGTCCTTTAGAATTTTTTCACTGTCTTTTGGATAATTTGGTTTTTTGAAAATATATAACGGAAAAGTCTTCAATTTATATGGACACTTATAAAATACACCAATCGGAATTATATTTTTTCCTGGGACTAAAAGGGTTAAATTGTACTCAATTAATTATGCTAATTAACTTGTCACACGGTGGTGTTAAATAGTTGCCTCACAGTGTGTTTTGTATGCTTGATAAAGGGGTTCACCCCGAAACATTGCACCTCTGCAAAATAAACTTAGCAAGGGCTTGTACCTGCTTGAAAGAACCTTCGTGTGCCAGTGAATTCTTCCTTCGTTTCTACCATTGAGGTTGCCGAGGCCTCCTTCACAGTGCACCGGGTCATCTTATCGTGGAGATCCAGGGTGTGCAAGCGTGGTAATCCTGTACTAACCTAGACTATATGTCTAGCCCCATGTCAAATTTCAAAATTATAAATAAAAAAAGTCTGTTTGCGCTTTTGAAAAACAGATTTTAGTGAAGAAGTCTGCTGGACTAGCACTATTAACTGGTGCATTTTGAAAAAAAAAACATGTTTTCCCATAACAGTATCCCTTTAATTCATTTTAGGTAATCCCATCATTGTACATCTGACCATAGTCTTATGCACTAACAGTACTGCACTCCACTCTTCTATTGGGTTGCTCACCGAAGACCTTGAGTGGATGGTAAAAGCATCTAGAAAAACCAAAAGCATCTCCTTTAGCAGTAGCAGTTAGGGGCCTCTAAAGAGACAGTCCATGGACAATAGTCTGAATGGAAAAGCATCAGGTTTAGCAGTTCTTGTAGCCATACCAAGCCCAATGCACTCACTATATCCAGTAGGGATGTAGCGAACCGCCGATAATGTGTTCGCGAACGCCGTTCGCGAACACCAGCAAAAAATGCGAACAGTTCGCGAACAGTTCGCGAACTTCGAACATCCGAAAATCGTTCGATTCGAACGATCGAAGGATTTTAATCGTTCGATCGAACGATTTTCGTTCGAATCGAACGAAAATCGTTCGATTTTAGCGACCGAATGGTCGAATGGTCGAACGATTTTGACGCGAACGCCTATTGGCGAACGTCGCGCGACGTTCGCGAACTTGCGGCGGACGCGAACAGCCAATGTTCGCGCGAACAAGTTCGCCGCAGAACAGTCCGCGACATCCCTAATGTCCAGCAGCAACTACCTCTTCTTCTCTAGTTGTTCCTTCACTGTACACTCTAGCCATGTCTTGCTCTTAAACCTAACTTTAAATGAAAAAGGTTGTGTACGGAAAGGAAAGCAAAAAACATAGCACACCCTGAATGACAGGAGCCAAGTGTTATAGTATGTGCAGCGCAGGTGTTATTTGGAGGGGAAGTTGTAATGTAATTGAGAGTAAGCAAATTGGAAGTAGGGATTGGAACAAATGAAAATAAAGCAAAATGAGATAGGAGTAGTAAGAGAAGTATGTATGTAAAAATGAGGAACTGGAAAAGAGAAGTGACATAAAAGAGTATAACAGGATATAATTGGGCAGAAGTAAGTCAGGTAAAGTGTAAAGAAATATAGAGCATAGAATAGAAGGGAAAAAGAGGGAGAAATCAAAAGCACAGAAAAAAGAAAGGAACAATTAATCAGATTATTTGTAAATATAGTTCAATTTTTTTTTTTTATATATGGAAAAATTACCTGCATGCAATGACATCATATATGCTGAGCCAACTCCCAAGCTATGAGACTGCAGTGGTTCTCTCTGACTCTGCATTATACTAGTTGACATATTACTCTAGATATGTTTCCAATGTCTGATGTGAAATGCAAAATGTCTCTTGATTTAAGTATGTTGTGATCACCTTTAAGACATGGCTAAATTACTCTATGACTCTGATGGCATGAATATTACGTAGACATAGGTATGTCAACTAGGTCTGTGTGATACAATAACAGTTTATTTTTCTAGACATTGGCTGTCGTCTGCACCTTACTATGACCTTGCACTCTCTGAGTATATATATTTGCCTTTCATGTTAAGCATACAGTAAATTAAATTCCTTACAAACAATGATGTATGCACAAAGCATCAACAAATTATTTATCCATCTTTTGCATTTTTGCTTATAGATTTCAGCTAACCAATATCAACTGTACATGTAATATAGGCACAATAGTTGCAAATTTACAGATCTTTAGTTAATTCTTTCACTTTAAAACCCTTTTATCCTTTATAGAAGTTAAAATAACATGTCCTTGAAAGAAGATATTCTCATAATTATAATGCACGTCTTCTCTTCCTTCCCTGCATTCAATTATGATTTCCGGTTTGCACTAGGTATATAATTATGCAGCATGTTTATTTAAAATGAATGGAGAATATTTACGTAAGAAAGATGGACCGCTTGCAATACGTAGCAGCAGCTAAAGAACATAACAAAAAAACAGTAAAAGACAGAAACTCATTACAGTACTAGTTAAATCCAGTTAATCATTGTAAATGACCACACATGCCATTGTGATTGCATACAATTCCTATCAAGCTCAGAGATATAAATGTATTTTACCCAGCACAAAATAATAAAAGAGAATGTAAGACAGCAAGATGGAGCTAAAGTAAGTAGAGTGGAAAGGAAATTGGAAATTAAGCACAGTACGGGGTCTAGCTAAGTCCCATACGCAGTAAGAAAATGAATGATGATGAGATATTTTTGTTGAATGTACTAGATGAACCGATATCAAACACTAAAGAAAGCTTCTGCCCATTTTTTCAGTGATTTGCTATTTTTTTTTTTACTTATTCTGTAGCTCAAGAACTAAAACACACATACCCTCTAATTATTCATAATTAGGGATGTCGCAGACTGTTCGCCGGCGAACTTGTTTGCGCGAACATCGACTGTTCGCGCTCGCCGAATGTTCGCGAATGTCGCGCGACGTTCGCCATTTTGGGTTCGCCTTACCTGGCGCTTTTTTTTTACCTCTCACCCCAGACCAGCAGATACATGGCAGCCAATCAGGAAGCTCTCCCTCCTGGACCACCCCCACACCCCCTGGACCACTCCCCTTCCATATATAAACTGAAGCCCTGCAGCGTTTTTTCATTCTGCCTGTGTGTGCTTGGAAGAGCTAGTGTAGGGAGAGAGCTGTTAGTGATTTCACTGATTTGAGGGACAGTTGATAGTAAGTTTGCTGGCTAGTAATCTACTTGATACTGCTCTGTATTGGAGGGACAGAAGTCTGCAGGGATTTGAGGGACATTTTAGGTTAGGTAGCTTTGCTGGCCAGTAATCTACCTTCTACTGCAGTGCTCTGTATGTAGCTGCCTGTTGTGGGCACTGATCTCTTCTGATCTCATCTGCTGACTGCTGTAATAACCCAATAGTCCTTGTAAGGACTGCTTTTATTTTCTTTTTTGTTTTTTTACTTTGCTAGTTGCTACTATAAGAGCCCAGTGCTATTAGTCTAGCAGTGTTGGGGACTGGGACTGGTGTGCTACTGTGCTGCTCCTAGTAGTTCAGCAGCACCAACCCGAGAATTATTTTTTTTTTAATATACATATAATTTTTTTTTAATTTTACTTATCTTACTGTTCTTTAACGTGTACAGTGCTGTTTGCTGTTCTTCATAGTAGTGCACCAATAGTAGTGCACTTGTAGGCATTATTTGCCCAGTGTGTTCTTCAAACAACTGCCATCTAGCTGTGTGAGCTTGTTCACATTCTGTCTAAATATCAATAATAATACCGTCTCCAGAAACACCACCTGAGTGACGTTTTTCAAGCAGCAATAATATATTCCGTATCCACTGCTGTAGTAGTGTATACGTTGACCTTGTAGGCATTGTTTGCCCAGTGTGTTCTTCAAACAACTGCCATCTAGCTGTGTGAGCTTGTTCACATTCTGTCTAAATATCAATAATAATACCGTCTCCAGAAACACCACCTGAGTGACGTTTTTCAAGCAGCAATAATATATTCCGTATCCACTGCTGTAGTAGTGTATACGTTGACCTTGTAGGCATTGTTTGCCCAGTGTGTTCTTCATTTTCAAACAACTGCCATCTAGCTGTGTGAGCTTGTTCACATTCTGTCTAAATATCAATAATAATACCGTCTCCAAAAACACCACCTGAGTGACGTTTTTCAAGCAGCAATAATATATTCCGTATCCACTGCTGTAGTAGTGTATACGTTGACCTTGTAGGCATTGTTTGCCCAGTGTGTTCTTCATTTTCAAACAACTGCCATCTAGCTGTGTGAGCTTGTTCACATTCTGTCTAAATATCAATAATAATACCGTCTCCAGAAACACCACCTGAGTGACGTTTTTCAAGCAGCAATAATATATTCCGTATCCACTGCTGTAGTAGTGTATACGTTGACCTTGTAGGCATTGTTTGCCCAGTGTGTTCTTCAAACAACTGCCATCTAGCTGTGTGAGCTTGTTCACATTCTGTCTAAATATCAATAATAATACCGTCTCCAGAAACACCACCTGAGTGACGTTTTTCAAGCAGCAATAATATATTCCGTATCCACTGCTGTAGTAGTGTATACGTTGACCTTGTAGGCATTGTTTGCCCAGTGTGTTCTTCATTTTCAAACAACTGCCATCTAGCTGTGTGAGCTTGTTCACATTCTGTCTAAATATCAATAATAATACCGTCTCCAGAAACACCACCTGAGTGACGTTTTTCAAGCAGCAATAATATATTCCGTATCCACTGCTGTAGTAGTGTATACGTTGACCTTGTAGGCATTGTTTGCCCAGTGTGTTCTTCAAACAACTGCCATCTAGCTGTGTGAGCTTGTTCACATTCTGTCTAAATATCAATAATAATACCGTCTCCAGAAACACCACCTGAGTGACGTTTTTCAAGCAGCAATAATATATTCCGTATCCACTGCTGTAGTAGTGTATATGTTGACCTTGTAGGCATTGTTTGCCCAGTGTGTTCTTCATTTTCAAACAACTGCCATCTAGCTGTGTGAGCTTGTTCACATTCTGTCTAAATATCAATAATAATACCGTCTCCAGAAACACCACCTGAGTGACTTTTTTCAAGCAGCAATAATATATTCCATATCCACTGCTGTAGTAGTGTATACGTTGACCTTGCAGGCATTGTTTCAATTTGTTTGCCCAGTGTGTTCTTCATTTTCAAACAACTGCCACCTAGCTGTGTGAGCTTGTTCACATACTTTCTAAATATCAATAATAATACCGTCTCCAGAAACACCACCTGAGTTGTTGTTGTTGTTTTAAAAATAATGCCAGGCAAAGGCAGGCCGCCACGCAGAGGCACTAGGGGCCGTGCTGCTATGCTATCCTGTGGCCCTAGGAAATTGCCCAGTTTTAAAAAGGCAATGACCCTGAACTCCCAAAATGCTGAAGAGGTAGTTGACTGGCTTACACAGCACACCCCATCCTCTACCGTTTCTAACTTTACCACAACATCCTCATCCTCCACTGCTATGGCCACCCCACGTAACACTTCCTCCACCACCGGCGCCCCTTCTTCACTGGAGTCAGAGGAGTTATTTTCACATGAGTTTCTTGAACTAAGTGATGCGCAACCATTATTGGCAGAAGAAGATGAAGGAGATGAGGACGTTACACCAGATTTAATTCTGGCAGAGAACACAACAGAGATGGACATAATGAGTGATGAGGAGGTCCCCGCTGCTGCTTCCTTCTGTGAGCTGTCAGAAGAAATTGATGCATCTGAGGAGAATGATGATGAGGAGATTTATGTTTTGTGGGTGCCCAGTAGAAGAGAGCAAGAGGAGGATAGTTCAGATGGAGAGACGGAGAGTCAGAGAGGCAGGAGGAGAATAAGACTTAGAAGAAGCAGGGAGGACAGCTCGCAGGGAACAGTAGGGCAACAACATGTATCGGCACCTGTGGTCAGCCGGCCAACGCACCCGCCATTGCCGCCAACGCCGCCAACTTCTACTGTTACCGCCAGATTGCCAGCTTCAAAAAGGTCAGCAGTGTGGGATTTTTTTAATGTGTGTGCCTCTGACAAAAGTGTTGTAATTTGCAATGAGTGCAGTCAGAAACAGAAACTGAAGCCCAACAGCCACATAGGTACAACTTCTATGCGAAGGCACATGAACGGCAAGCACAAAGCACTTTGGGAGCAACACCTCAAAGGCAACAGGCAAACTAAAAGCCACCCTCCTTCTGGTCCAGCATCTTACTGCTCTACCTCTGCTGTCCTTGACCCGTCTGAACCACCCTCCACTCCGCCTTCCACCTTGACCACCAGTTCCCATTCCCAGTCATCTGCCCCCAGCCAAGTTTCTGTGAGGGCCATGTTTGAGCGTAAGAAGCCAATGTCTGACTGTCACCCCCTTGCCCGGCGTCTGACAGCTGGCTTGTCTGCACTCTTAGCCCGCCAGCTTTTACCATACCAGCTGGTGGACTCTGAGGACTTCCGCAAATTTGTAGCAATTGGGACACCGCAGTGGAAGGCACCCAGCCGCAATTTTTGTTTTCAAAAAAGGGAATACCACACCTGTACCACCATGTGCAGAGCGAAGTCACCGCATCTCTGTCACTTAGTGTTGGGCCAAAGGTCCATATGACTACTGACGCATGGTCCTCCAAGCATGGTCAGGACAGGTATGTCACCTACACTGCCCACTGGGTGAACTTGGTAATGGCTGGGAAGCAGGGAATGGGTGGCTCAACAACGACAGTGGAGTAGGTGTCACCGCCACGGATTGCACGCGGTTCTGCCACCACCTCTACTCCTCCTTCGCTCTCTACCTCGTCTTCTTCCTCTTCTTCCTCCTCTGCTGCTGGGTCCTCCTCCTCCACACCTGTGCACCCCCAGCTCCCCCTAGGCTATTCGACGTGCCAGGTACGCCGTTGTCATGCTGTCTTGGGGATGACGTGCCTGGAAAGCAGAAACCATACCGGATCTGTACTCCTGTCATCTCTGCAGTCACAGGCCGATCGGTGGCTGACCCCACACCAACTGAAGATCGGAAAAGTGGTGTGTGACAATGGAAGCAATCTGTTGGCAGCATTGAGACTGGGCAATTTAACACATGTGCCCTGCATGGCACATGTTCTGAATTTAATAGTCCAAGGTTTTGTCTCGAAGTACCCAGGATTCCAGGATGTTCTCAGGCAGTCCAGGAAGGTGTCGGCCCATTTCAGACGTTCCTACACAGCCATGGCACGCCTTGCTGACATTCAGCAGCGGTACAACATGCCAGTCAGGCATTTGATTTGCGACAGCCAGACTCGCTGGAATTCAACGCTCCTCATGTTGGAACGTCTGCTGCAACAACAAAGAGCCGTCAACGAATACCTGTTTGAACTGGGTGGTAGGACTGGATCTGCAGAGCTGGGGATTTTTTTCCCCCGTTACTGGGTGCTTATGCGCGATGCCTGCAGGTTACAAATATGGTCAGTCGAACCGAAGGCACCATCAGCGACCTAATACCCTTTGCTTTCTTCCTAGAGCGTGCCGTGCGACGAGTGACAGATGAGGCTGTAGACCAGCGTGACGAGGAGCAGGAAGCGCACGATTTCTGGTCGGAATCACCAGAACGAACCCAGGCACCTGCTGCAACGCAGGGAGAGGTGTCAGAAGTGGAGTCAGAGGAGGAAGGTGGCTTTGTGGAGGAGGAGGACCAACAGGAGCAGGTTTCCCAGGGGGCTGGTGGTGACCTTTTGGGGACCCCTGGTCTTGTACGTGGCTGGGGGGAGGAGACCGTGGATGATGCAGTCCTTGATAACGAGGAAGCGGAGATGGATACCTCTGCATCCAACCTTGTGAGAATGGGATCTTTCATGCTGTCATGCCTGTTGAAGGACCCCCGTATCAAGAGGCTTAAGGAGAAGGACCTGTACTGGGTCGCAACGCTACTAGACCCTCGGTACAAGCATAAAGTGGCAGAAATGTTACCAACGTACCACAAGTCCGAAAGGATGCTGCATTTACAAACCAGCCTGCAAAACATGTTGTACAATGCTTTTAAGGGTGATGTCACTTCAGGAACTCATCAACATTCCAGGGGCAGAGGTGCCAGTAATCCTGCCATGAGCGCACCTGCAAGGACAAAGCACTTTGGCCACTCTGTAACGTCAGACATGCAAATGTTTTTCAGTCCAAGGCAGCGCCAGAACCCTTCTGGATCCACCCTCAAAGAACGCCTCGACCGGCAGGTAGCGGACTACCTGGCATTAACTGCAGATATCGACACTCTGAGGAGCGATGAACCCCTGGACTACTGGGTGCGCAGGCTTGATCTGTGGCCAGAGCTGTCACAATTTGCCATGAACCTCTTGTCTTGCCCCGCCTCAAGTGTCCTCTCAGAAAGGACCTTCAGTGCAGCAGGAGGGATTGTAACTGAGAAGAGAACTCGCCTAGGTCACAAAAGTGTGGATTACCTGACCTTTATTAAAATGAATGAGGGGTGGATCTCGGAGGGTTACTGCACGCTGGAAGACTTGTTCTGAGTTTCTGACTCCCCATGCAGCTGTCCTTCTCTGCACGCCTCATGACTCCACACACAGCTGTCCTTTAGCGTTTTTGTTTCTGGCCTCTGTGCTTCAGTGGCTGCGACCAAAAAAAATTTATATTTTCAGCATTTATATGGCATATTTTTCTGGCCTCTGTGCTTCAGTGGCTGCGACAAAAAAAAAAAGAATATTTTCAGCATTTATATGGCATATTTTTTCTGGCCTCTGTGCTTCAGTGGCTGTGACAAAAAAAAATGAATATTTTCAGCATTTATATGGCATATTGTTTCTGGCCTCTGTGCTTCAGTGGCTGTGACAAAAAAAAATGAATATTTTCAGCATTTATATGGCATATTGTTTCTGGCCTCTGTACTTCAGTGGCTGCGACAAAAAAAAAAGAATATTTTCAGCATTTATATGGCATATTTTTTCTGGCCTCTGTGCTTCAGTGGCTGTGACAAAAAAAAATGAATATTTTCAGCATTTATATGGCATATTGTTTCTGGCCTCTGTGCTTCAGTGGCTGCGACCAAAAAAAATGAATATTTTCAGCATTTATATGGCATATTTTTTCTGGCCTCTGTGCTTCAGTGGCTGTGACAAAAAAAAAAGAATATTTTCAGCATTTATATGGCATATTGTTTCTGGCCTCTGTGCTTCAGTGGCTGCGACAAAAAAAAAAGAATATTTTCAGCATTTATATGGCATATTTTTTCTGGCCTCTGTGCTGCAGTGGCTACGACAAAAAAAAAAGAATATTTTCAGCATTTATATGGCATATTTTTTCTGGCCTCTGTGCTTCAGTGGCTGTGACAAAAAAAAAATGAATATTTTCAGCATTTATATGGCATATTTTTTCTGGCCTCTGTGCTTCAGTGGCTGCGACAAAAAAAATGAATATTTTCAGCATTTATATGGCATATTTTTTCTGGCCTCTGTGCTTCAGTGGCTGTGACAAAAAAAAAGAATATTTTCAGCATTTATATGGCATATTTTTTCTGGCCTCTGTGCTTCAGTGGCTGCGACAAAATTTTTTTATATTTTCAGCATTTATATGGCATATTTTTTCTGGCCTCTGTGCTGCAGTGGCTGCGACAAAAAAAAAAGAATATTTTCAGCATTTATATGGCATATTTTTTCTGGCCTCTGTGCTTCAGTGGCTGCGACAAAAAAACATAATTTTTCAGGAAAGTACACATGCCTAATTTTTCAGGGTTCTGCAACAGTGGCAAAATCGCATATTTTATGGTCACTGCAGGTGATCAATAAAGTAGACCAAAACTGGGCCCACACTGCAGAATCAGTGTTTTTTGGTTCACTTCACTGTACATTGAATTACCTCTGCCTGACCATGCACGTGCGCACAAGCACGGTGACTGCTAAACACACCACTACAGAAATATTGCCACCAACAGGACGAACATCCTGGAGGTGACAAGCTCAACTAGTAATTAACAACTATTATTTGCTCACTTGACGGTATCATTCATTAAAGCTCTTTGCGTTTTTTTGCGTTGCAGTAAACGCCGCGTTTCGTCTTTGCGTGTGAACAGGCTGTAACCTTTACATGTAGACGCTGGACGTTTTAAAGCAGTTTATTACACAGGTTTAGAAATGTAGTGTGATTTCTGCCCTTTACAGCACAAAACGCAGCGCTGTGTCAACAATGTATTTTTCAGATACATTTTTGCCCTTGATCCCCCTCTGGCATGCCACTGTCCAGGTCGTTGCACCCTTTAAACAACTTTAAAATCATTTTTCTGGCCAGAAATGTCTTTTTTAGCTTTTAAAATTCGCCTTCCCATTGAAGTCTATGGGGTTCGCGACGTTCGCGAACCGTTCGCATTTTTGACGCAAGTTCGCGAATATGTTCGCAAACTTTTTTTCCGACGTTCGCTACATCCCTATTCATAATATTGGTGCATATTTCTCTTTAATAATTAAAGAGTTGACATCCTCCTGTAACATTCACATTACTAAATCAAAAGTTGAACTTGTCAGTCTGAGAGACAACCATTGTTGCTACTTTTAGACTGGTCATCAACTCTAGATTTAAAACATATGCCTGCAGCTCAGATTCAGAAGTATAGATCAATTTCAAAAGTTATGAGGAGGCCAGACTTGATGCAGAGAGAAAGCTTCAGGCATAGAAAATCATATCAAGGAAGCAAAGAATTGCAACCACTTCATGCATTCTTTAACATGTAGAACCAACCCAGTCCCACATTTATTTAAAGTTTGCAGTTACTTGCTGCTTACTGTGATTTGATAGAATTCTTTATATCATTTATATTATCCTAATACAAAAGTGTAGTCTGCTTTATTGGCTGGTGGGGGCTGTTTGGGCCTCTGTGCACCTGAAATGCCAGGGCCTATTTTGATTCTCAGTCCAGACTTAAATGAACGCCACTGGCTTCATAATTACTGTGTAATCTACTGGATATTTCAAGCTACAAAGAAGTACCATTACCATATATACTGTATATAACTAGTGATGGGCGAATTTGTGCCGTTTTGCTTTGCCTGAAAAATTTGCGAATTTCGCGATACGGCGAAATATTCGCGAAACAGCGCCGGCGTCTCGTTATTTTGACGCCGGCAAATTTTTTCCGCGAATTTTCGCGGGCGTTTTGCGAATTTATTCGCTGGCGGCAAATCGCGCAAATTCTCCGCGAATTCGCGCCTGGCGAATAAATTCGCCCATCACTATATATAACTAAGAAACAGCAAATTGAGTGACTTTATACTGGTCACAGGTTAGCACAAGGGGCTCACAGTAGTGATGGGCGAATTTGCGTCGTTTCGATTCGCCGAAAAATTAGCGAAACTGCGCCGGCGTCTCGTTTTTGACGCCAGCACCCGTTTTTGACGCTGGTGCACATTTTGTGACGCCGGCGCCCGTTTTTGACGCCGGCGTCCGTTTTTTGGAAAAAAATTTTTTGACGCCGGCGAATTGTTGTCGCGAATTTTCGCGGGCGTTTAGCGAATTTATTCGCTGGCGGCGAATCGCGCAAATTCACTGCGAATTCGCGCCTGCCGAATAAATTCGCCCATCACTAGCTCACAGTGATGTAGGTAAACATAGTACTTTAGTTAGACTCAAACCCAGGACACAATCTCTGCAGGGTCGACATGCTTAACAATGCACTACTATGTAAATAGAGAGCTCACGTCTGCTGGAAGTGGTATTAATATGGAAAAATCATTGGCAATTCAGTGAACAATTTTGACTATGGAAACACTCTAGTGATGGTAGGGTAGGCAAATATGTTGTTAAGTTTCTCTAAAATTAACCTTCAAGCAGGTCTTAAAGGTTCACAATGCACAATTACGATTCATAATGCAATAAAGGGCTAATGAAGAACATTATAACATGCACATTTTAATTTGTTCTCTTTTACATTTTCCCCTAAGCCTCATTCCTGAAACATCTGTCTTCTTCATGACATCTTCTTCATCTACATGTAACTCAATCTTTATGAAAGGAAGCAAAGTTTTTGCACACCTTTATTCAGGCAGTCCCCATAATGTTTGGACAGCTAAGAACTGGTCCTGCTTTACATTTGGGAGGGAGAGTTGTTCCTTTGTCCAGATCAGAGTATCTGCATGTAAGGTCAGTATTTGGCCAGGGGGTGTCAGGGTTCAGTAGTCATTAAGGGAAGCCACCATATTTTTTTTTCGATTCCTACTAGCTGGAAGAGCTGGTGTTACTGGAGAGCCTGGGGCAAGGTAGGCCTCAATAGGTGAAGTCATTTTTCAAATAGCTCACTCTAGGGATAAGAGGCAGAAACAGGGTAGTTAGTAAAGTGGAAGGATTCAACAATGAGGTCAGGAATGGTTAGTACCCTATGGTGTAATGGACCAATATAGGAAATCAATTGGTTATGCTTAGGGATAGGAAATTCCTGGCATAAGTGACCACTTAATTCTAAATGTACCATAGTTTTCTGGTTGCCAGGTGTGCAGCTACTTCTGCCTGTTTCTTAAGTTTTATATATTTTTATTCACATTATTTTTTAAGTGTTATTCTTAAAAACATGTACGTTTGTTATAATCATCCTACTACATGTTAAACATTAAGACAAATACAAGAGTCCTCTGCACTCAACCCATTATCAATATATTTAAGACAGCGACATTTTGTGCATACTGCTACTGAAAAATGCCTTACCCTTTAAACAACACAGGGATTGTTTGTCCATATATTGCAATATATTTAAGCTGGCCAACTATGTCAAAGTCATCCCATATCTGGCCAGTCCTACGCTCAATTTTCATCTAATTCATTAAGAATTCTGTTGCTTCATTATACATTTTACAAAGGGACTAAGTTTTACCTGCAACTTACTTGCTGCTTTCAAAGTAAAACTCCCAAACTTGGCTGCTCTTTTATTAGACACCAGTGGGGTCACCTGACTGTAGCTGGGAAGGGTGGGAGTTACAACATGGAGCTGGTCACTGCTCCTGTATAACTATAACAAACAAGGGAAAGTTGTGCTCACCACTATTTTTTAAAACCATTAGGTGGGGGTGCAATGAGGGTGTGACCACAAAATACATATAGAAAAATACAAGAGTCCTCTGCACTCAACCCATTATCAATATATTTATTATTATATAAGACATTGAGACATTTTGTGCATACTGCTACTAAAAAATGCCTTACCCTTTTAGCAAAACAGGGATTGTTTGTCCATATATTGCAATATATTTGTAAAATGTATAATGAATTCACGAGGAAGAGGAACCTAAGTTAATTTCCACTGAACACCAATGTGTTTTTTTTTATATTAAACCCCTGGCCACCAATGTATTATTATTCTATAGGCCTCTGACCGCCAATGTTTTTTTAACTTGTATGGGGGGGGGGGGTCCTGGTCACAATGTTTTTTTTTTTAAATTTCTATGATGCCCCTGACCACAAATTATATTTTTAACTTGTAAGGGGGGGGGGGCTGGCCACCATTTGTTCCCATTTTCTATGGCGCCCCTGACCACCAATGTTTTTTTTAATTGTAGGGGGACCCTGGCCACCAATGTGTTTTTAGTGCCCATATTTGTGTGTTTTTTTACGGTGGTGTGGGGGTCTGTGGGGACTAGGGAGGGTCCCATGGCAGTGGGCAGGTCCCAGGGAGCCCTGAATTTTTTGTTGTACGGGGCTCAGTTATTTCTGATGGTAGCCCTGCACATCTACAAGTGTCCATTTTGAATATAAAGCTATCTTTAGTTACTGCCACAACATAAAATGTTTATTAGAATTCACCCTATTGGCCAGACATTAATTTTCTAGAAAACAACAGTTTCCTTAGACCTGATGTTGCCAGGAGCTGTATAAAAACTATTTTTCACCCAATTCCAGCTGGATTGCTGAAGTCTGCTATTAATTAGTCTCTGCATCCCTTTCCTTCACACATATTGGATGAACTGTCATGGAATCATTACAATATATATCTAAGTGGATTAAAAATTGTTTGCCTTGCCTGTGCAAGATTGGGAAATCAAACAGAAATCAGAAATAGAAATAACTTTGGTATTACCAATAATCCGCAAGCTCAGCTAGTCTTTTCAGCGATGGTATGTGACAAGGAAAGGAATATGTGATGATTTTGTAAATGTGATAAAATCAATCCAATCTCTTACATAATTCACAAAGTGCAACTCTGTGAAGGAAGTTTAATTCTTACAATAAAAAAAATATTAACCTGTACTGAAGAAATATTAATGAAACTAGCAGAGTAAACTGATTGCAATGTTATTAGGTTTTCATTTTTTACTATTTGTGGTCTTTGAGTTATTTAGCTTTTTATTTAACATGCACCTAGCCCTAGTTTGCAATGGCAGTCTGGTTGCTAGGGTCCAAATTACTCTAGCAGCCATTCATTGAGTTGAATAAGACACTGGAATATGAATAGGAGAGGATGTAAATAGAAAGATGAGCAATAAAAAGTAGCATTAAGAATACATTTGCAGCCTTACAGAGCATTCGTTTTCAGAAGGGGTCAGTGATAGTGATGGGCGAATTTGCGCGGTTTCCCTTCGCCGAAAAATTTGTGCAAATAGCGAAACGGCGCCGGCGCCTCATTTTTTTCGTCGGCATCTGTTTTTGATGCCGTCGTCCGTTTTTTTGATGCCGGCGAATTTTCGTGTCCGTTTCGCGAATTTATTCGCTGGCGGCAAATCGCTCAAATTCGCCGCGAATTTGCTCCTGGCGAATAAATTCGCCCATCACTAGTCAGTGAGTGACCCCTATTTGAAAGTTGGAAAGAGTCAGAAAAAGAAGGCAAATAATACAAAAACTATAACAAGTAAAAATGAAGGCCAATTGAATAGTTGCTTAGTATTGGCCATTGTATAACATACTAAAAGTTAACTTAAAGATGTCCCTGGCCTTCCCCATACTTGCCATCCTCATGGATGAATTGGTTTCCTGAAGTTACATACCTCAGTCTGTATACTTTGTATTGTACAAATGCAAGTGCTCTGTTACTCAAAATTACATTATATCATTGCCTGCTGAATTTCTCCAAGCTGCACCTGGAGCTGCAGCAGCACCAGCAGCAACACCACCACTACAGGCAGCAGTAGCCACAGCAGCATCACCGCCACTGGCAGCAGCAGCAGCACCTGCAGCAGCAGCCACAGCAGTAGCATCAGTACCACCACCACCAGCAGCTGCACCTTAGGAAGCACCACCACTGCCAGCACCACCAATGGCTCAATGAAGAGTAAGAAGGGGCACACGAACTGCAGACTCTGCTGCAAATGACTTTATTTAACACAACATGTTTCAGACTGCATGGATCTTTTACAAGTGCCAAAGGAGCACCACCAATGGCATCAGCACTGCCAGCCCAGGACATGGTAGATCTGGTGTTCCTGGCTTTCAAGCAGGTGCACACCTTGTGCATGGAAATGCAGGAGCTGAGCCAGGAACTCAGGGATGAAAACAGTTTTGCTCAATTTCAGGGGCGACCCCCTTCTCCTCTGCCATCATTTTAAATTATTAAATTAGTTTTAATTAATATGTATATAAAATGCACCTTTTTGCTTGCTTAGTTGCTTTTCTAAGTAATGTAAAAAATGTTTTAAAGTAAAATTTGTTGTTAATTTGCCGTGTTTGGAGTTTTCATTTAACTACTCAGATGGTACTTGAAGTTGTTTGGATTATTAACAGAACATGACTATTCTCAATCTCATGTAATGTCATGTAACATTACATAGTATTTCAGATTCATTACAATTAGGGATGTAGCGAACTGCCGATTTGGTGTTCGCGAACGCCGTTCGCGAACACCGGCAAAAAATGCGAACGTTCGCGAACAGTTCGCGAACTTCGAACACCCGCTAAAATCGTTCGATTCGAACGTTCGAAGGATTTTTCATTCGAATCGAACGTTCGAAGGATTTTAATCGTTCGATCGAAGGATTTTCATTCGAATCGAACGTTCGAAGGATTTTAATCGTTCGAACGAATGGAAATCGTTCGAACGAATGGAAATCGTTCGAACGAATGGAAATCGTTCGAACGAATGGAAATCGTTCGATTTTAGCGGTCGAATGGTCGAATGGTCGAACGATTTGTATTCGAATCGAACGCGAACTCAAAATGCGAACGTTCCCAAATGTTCGCGAACATTAGGCGGACGCGAACGGTCGAAGTTCGCGCGAACAAGTTCGCCGGCGAACAGTTCGCTACATCCCTAATTACAATTACAAATGTATATATATATGGTTTATTCACATAAATATGTGGTTAAAAAAACAGTTGTAGCACAGTGGATAAGAAGTCCTCTAACAATGTAAGGCACGTGTGTAGAAAATGCATGTGAGACAGAAATGCATGTGATTTTACCTTCCCATTGACTCGAATGCAATTCAGCAAATTTGAATGCCAGTTTGAGAATTTTGACACAAAGCTAAACATGGCAAATTCACTTAACACAGTCTTTCAGTCAACAATATTCGACAACAAGACTTGAAAGAAGTGATGGGCGAATTTGCGCCGTTTCGCTTCCCCACGAAAAATTCGCGAATTTCGCGCGAAATTCACGAAACGGCGAAAAATTCGTGAAACCGCGCTCGTTTTTGACGCCGGCGCCCGTTTTTCTGACGCCGGCGTCCGTTTTTTTTTGCTGGGAACCTTGGCAAAAATTTGCATCATCACTATTAATGCTCAATCATCCGTTGCCAGTCTGTAATACATCTGATTTGTGGTGAAATTCATGCAAATTTAAATCTGCACTAGTATTTCTCCACTGTTTTGCCAGAAAAAAAGGTATATGCCATTATTATCTGCCCCTTGCCTTCCACATTAACCAATGGGATTGAAGACCTTCCCAGTCATATCTATCTATGCAGCTTTCTAGTTTCCATGTTTGGAAGAAATTGGCAACGTGAGAGCTTTTATTTCTATGAAGAACAGTTGTAACATAGTGAAAATAAGCTTCTCTACCAAGCAGTGTATACATTACTGCAGAGTTAAAAATTCCTTCACCATAATGTAATTTCAATTTCCCATTGACTCAAATACATTTCAGCAAAATTTCATGATTTTGTGAACTGTTCTTTGGTTTTTTTCTCATTACTAAAATTTACAATAAAAGAATGACAATCATAAAGTAAAAATTTTTGATCACCTTGTCCAAATGGTCTTTGGTTGCAGTTGTTTTCCCTGTTTTAAGTTTTGTATGTTTGCAAACGTCTCCATTTCTTTCCTGTTGAGAAACTATCTGCATTGCCTCAGTTAGTGATTCATAGAAGAACTGTAAGTTGCATAGAATGGCTGGAAGACTGCTTGGTATAGGGTAGAATGATAACGTTTTGGTATTATTAATGGTGCCATATCATGCACTGTTTTGTTTAGAGTGTAAATGTCCATCTTGTTATTATAACAATATATCAGAGGTGATTAAGAAGCTAGTAGTGATGAGTGAATTTATTCGGCAGTCATGGTTTCGCGGTGAAATTCCAAATTTGCCATGTGAGATTTTTTTCACGAAACTGCTGCTAAATTTGCAGCAAAAAAAAAAAAACCTATTGACTTTAATGGCATTTGGAGGGAGAAAAATTTGTTGCGTTTTGCGAAATTTCTCAGTTTTGCGAATTGTTTTGTAGTTTGGTTAATTTTTTTTGGTGAAACGAAATGGGACAGATTCGCTCGTCACTAGAAGCTATTCATTTTTATTTGCATTCATGGAAGTGCACATACCAACTGTTTTTTGTAATTCTGTATGCACAATTGTAAAAAGAATACTCACTTTGCTTATTCTTCAGGGCACAGAAACAAACATTTCACAAATCTCCTTCTGAATGCTAAATCACATTAACTCATGGAAAAAAGTCCCAGTACAGGGAGAGGACTGATATTAAATAGCTTTTGCAAGAATGTGAGGGGGGGGCATTCAATTTTTTTTTCTGTCTTACTGACAAGCATCAAAACAGCTGCTATGCAGATATAGGAGTAGGAAAATATCACAACAACCTGCTTGATAAGGCTGCATGAATACCAAATAGAGGTTTTCCACTGCTTCCAGGCAGAGCAGAGAGAAAACAGGAAACATCTCAATGTAACAGAGCATAAAACAATTTAAAAGAAATAACCTAACTAGTTATTGCTTAAAAGAAATTAAAAGAAATAGATAACTTTCCCTGTATGATAAATTCTCTTGAAATGCTGCTGCGCTGGCCTATTTGATTTGAATTCTGCTATACATTGTTTATTTGGTCTGTATGGCATTACCTGGAGTAAGTAAACCAATCCATTGTGTATACGACTCACATCTTGTTACTGCATTGTATGCAAGATTGTTATTGTTAGTAGAATAATAAAGTAGCAAATCTTATACTTAAATATGAATGTCATGTCTATTGTATCTATTATTTGAAATGCTTTATTAGTGATGAATGAAACATCTTACTGAGTGGTGTAACTAGCATACAGCAGTGGGTGCCACTCTGGACAGGTTGTGGCATTAGGGGCACCAGACTTGTGCCAAGTGAATTAGATACAAACTCAACATGTGCATTATTTGCATCAATGTGTATTTGCAACCATTCCATTCCGACACGGGGCACATTTACTAAGCTCGAGTGAAGGATTTGAATGAAAAAAACTTCTAATTTCGAAGTACTGTCTCTTTAAAAAATACTTAGACTACATATTTCGGCAGTTTAAACCTACCGAGGTTCAATGTTAGCCTATGGGGACCTTCCCCAGCACTTTTCTAACCTTTTTTTGATCGAAAAAAAATTCCTTCGATCCACCGCTTAAAATCGTACGAATCGTTTGAACCGAATAATTTTTACTTCGATCGATTGAAGGATTTGCACTAAATCCGTCGAATTCGATATTCGAATTCGAAGGATTTAAATTCGAAGGGTCGAATTCGAGGGTTTATTAACCCTTGATATTCGACCCTTGATAAATGTGCCCCATGGTGTGCAACTGTAGAAGATGGAATGTACAATCACACTTAATTATTGAAAAAATGCTGCAATATGGATAAAAACATGGGGATTTTTGCCACTTGCATACTGCACTTGTGTACATTAACAACCCCTTATATTTTTTTTTATAATTTCTCTTTATTTAAAGTAGCAGTTTATGTAAGTAGCAAAGGCAATCATACAGTTTTGGTCACATTTATATCACAGTGTGTTTTCTTGTACGATAAGCTTGTGCTGAAATTACAATATTAGATACAGTAATAAACAATAGTTAACTGATGCAGTATAGCAAGCAAACAATTGTGATAGTTAAAACAATTAGGACAATTAGGTCACCAGGTTTATCTAGATTTATCCAAAATACACTCTATCACTAAATTACTTGAAAATAGACATTCGTAAACAATTGGTTGCATGCTGGGGTCCTCTAGTGACCAAACAGAGGTTATAGGTTAACATTTCAAAAAACCCCACAGGCAAAGGCTCCATGTGGGTATTTTTTAAAAATGATTAAATTAAAATATTTTTTTATCATAATAGCATGCCTGTGGGATTTTTTGAAATTTTTGTCTAGGTTTATGCTACATTACTAGGTAAAGTTGCTTTATAGCCATTGTATGAGCTTTTGGTTTACTGAGGAAACTGCTGAAGTTGGGTTGCGGAATGACTGCCAATTGGATTACACTTTATTGTAATTTGCCAGCCTGTGTTCATTCCTTGCTGTCATTTTTTACAAGGACCCTTATATTTTAATGAATACAAAATCATGTTTTGGGGTAACAGCTTTTTTTCTTTTTAACCCTGACTTGTTGCCTATAATAGATGAAATTCTCCAACACTCCCTTCTTAGGTATTGTGTTTAAATTCTGCAATGTCCCATCTGAATACAGATATACCATGAAGCTCTCTAGAATAAAACGTTTTTGTAACTCAAAGTGTCATTACTTTATGGGAAATGAAAATATGTAATAATATATGGAAAGATGAAAATTTCTTCTCTGATAAAGTTTGAACCAATGTGTACTGTATGCCTCAAGGTAAAATAAAAAAAATGTAAATGTAGGCATCTTAGATTTGAGGCTTAGATTTGAGTATTTTTTTTATATATTTGGTCCCCTCAAGTCATTACACTCAATCAACTGCAAACATACTGATTATATCAATATATTTATACCCTACTGCTATTGGGTCACTTATTACCCAAGGCTACGTTTGAAATGATACCTAAAGTAGATTGTGAGGGAGAGTAAGATAAAGAGATGGAGCATTTTATCTATCCAATGACTGAAAGAAAATTGAAATAATAATCTTGATTCATTATACAATATTTATAATGATTTAAAACATATAGGGGGAAATGAAATACAATTCTAGCATAGAACAAATTTCTGAATGAATCTTCTAACTTAATCATTTTCAAGCAACTGCATTGTTTCCTACACTGTTCCCTGCAGTATGTGAGGTCTTTGTATGTGAATACTTTGGATTTCTTGCTGTTAGATTGATTTCACTGAGTTTATACACCACCAACCCACTTGACAATCTACAAACATAATCAATATAGTAACACTGCAGGTAATTACTCATTAGAGCTGCTCCATCTACCTTGAAGGTTATGTATATCAATTTATCATTTCATTTTCATATATGTCAGAAAGGTACATTTACCTTTCTGAAGCATCGTTTTCACAGGCAAGGTTAATACTAATTTAATTTGCCTGCACGCTGATCTAAATGAAATGCCTCCATGAAAATGAGGAATTGGACAGACTTTTGATTAAATTCAATGGAAAAGATGCTGTATCAGCAAAGATCTGCCTGTGATGGATAGTTTGCACTATTACTTGTTGTTTAATGGGAACTTTTTTTCAGAAAATTAAACAAATACAACTAATAATGACTCTTAAAATGTTGAGTTAGATTTTAATATAATAAAACAAATAACCAGAAGACCAGAATGATTTCTCCAAGCTGTTTCTTTGTATGAATGAGTTGCTGACGCTTTCAAGCTATATTCATGGGATAATTTTATATAATGCTAATAATGCCAATTTTACATGCTGCCAAAGGCATAGCAGTCAAGTAAAAAGCATATCAGTTTAGTTAAAAAAAAGGAAGCAAAGAAATATCTTCACAAAGACTGGATTGCTTACAATCAAAACAAACTTCTACTGTGGTGCCACAATCTTCAAAGAGGCAGAAGGAGGCAGAAGCCCTGTTACTTACTTTAAAAAGGTAGTGTGTCAATGACCCTTTCTGTAACTTTTTGCATAAACTTAGTGCCTGCTAGGGATGTAGCGAACGTCGGAAAAAAAGTTCGCGAACATATTCGCGAACTTGCGCAAAAATGCGAGCGGTTCGCGAACGGTTCGCGAACCCCATAGACTTCAATGGGAAGGCGAACTTTAACATCTAGAAAAGACATTTCTGGCCAGAAAAATGATTTTAAAGTTGTTTAAAGGGTGCAACGACCTGGACAGTGGCATGCCAGAGGGGGATCAAGGGCAAAAATGTATCTGAAAAATCTGCCTGTGTGTGCTTGGAAGAGATAGTGTAGGGGGAGAGCTGTTAGTGATTTCAGGGACAGATGATAGTAAGTTTGCTGGCTAGTAATCTGCTTGATACTGCTCTGTATTGGAGGGACAGAAGTCTGCAGGGATTTGAGGGACATTTTAGCTTAGGTAGCTTTGCTGGCTAGTAATCTACTGTTCTCTTTAAACAACTGCCATACGTTGACCTTGTAGGCATTGTTTGCCCAGTTTTTTTGGACGCAGCCACTGAAGCACAGTTGCCAGAAAAAATATGCCATATAAATGCTGAAAATAGTCATTTTTCGCCATACGTTGACCTTGTAGACATTGTTTGCCCAGTTTTTTTGGACGCAGCCACTGAAGCACAGTTGCCAGAAAAAATATGCCATATAAATGCTGAAAATAGTAATTTTTCGCCATACGTTGACCTTGTAGACATTGTTTGCCCAGTTTTTTTGGTTGCAGCCACTGAAGCACAGTTGCCAGAAAAAATATGCCACATAAATGCTGAAAATAGTCATTTTTTGCCATATACGTTGAGTCAACGTATGGCAAAAAATGACTATTTTCAGCATTTATATGGCATATTTTTTCTGGCCTCTGTGCTTCAGTGGCTGTGGCCAAAAAAACTGGGCAAACAATGCCTACAAGGTCAACGTATACACTACTACAGCGGTGGATACGGATTACGTAAAATATATTATGGCTGCTTGAAAAAAGTGACTCCGGTGTTTTTTCTGGAGACGGTAATATTATGGATATTTAGACAGAATGGGAACAAGGTCACACAGCTCGATGGCGGGTTGAAGAAAACAGTGTGCAAATAATGCCTACAAGGCCAACGTATACACTACTACAGCGGTGGATACGGATTACGTAAAATATATGAATGCTGCTTGAAAAAAGTGACTCCGGTGTTTTTTCTGGAGACGGTAATATTATGGATATTTAGACAGAATGGGAACAAGGTCACACAGCTCGATGGCGGGTTGAAGAAAACAGTGTGCAAATAATGCCTACAGGGCAAATAATGCCTAAAAGGTCAACTTATACACTACTACAGCGGTAGTAAAATAAAAAAAAGTAAAATAAAAAAAAAATGAATATTAAAAAAAAAAATTAAAGTTGGTGCTGCTGAACTACTAGGAGCAGCAGATTAGCACACCAGTCCCACTCCCCAACACTGCTAGACTAATAGCACTGGGCTCTTATAGTAGTAGTAGTAGTAGTAGTAGTAAAACAACAAAAAAATAAATAAAAGCAGTCCTTACAAGGACTACTGTTATTGCAGCAGTCAGCAGATGAGATCAGAAGCAGGACAGCTGCCCACTGCAGCTACATACAGAGCACTGCAGTAGAAGGTAGATTACTAGCCAGCAAAGCTACCTAAGCTAAAATGTCCCTCAAACCCCTGCAGACTTCTGTCCCTCCAATAACAGAGCAGTATCAAAACGATTACTAGCCAGCAAACTTTCAACTGTCCCTGAAATCACTAACAGGCAGCAGCTCTCTCCCTACACTATCTCTTCAGCACACACAGGCAGAGTGAAAAAACGCTGCAGGGCTTCGGTTTTTATAGGGAAGGGGAGTGGTCCAGGGGAGAGCTTCCTGATTGGCTGCCATGTACCTGCTGGTCTGGGGTGAGAGGGCAAAAAAAGCGCCAACAATGGCGAACCCAAAATGGCGAACGTCGCGCGACGTTCGCGAACTTCCGGCGAGCGCGAACACCCGATGTTCGCGCGAACAAGTTCGCCGGCGAACAGTTCGCGACATCTCTAGTGCCTGCTGCCTCTGGTACATACCCTCTGGAACACTGTTGGAACATTTGCTGTTGGGTGCAATTTTCCATAGGAAACAACCCTCAAATTTTCTGAGATTTATTATATGGTGTGAAAAGTACAAATAAAAAGTACCCCAATTCAGAGCTGCCGAGTTCTGAGAAAAGGCATTACAAACATATTGCAAGTTACTAAACTGTTCCAGACATTAGGAAATAAATATGGGTCTAAAATAAATTAGCTCTGTCCTGCAGCCCTATCATATATGAGGTTGCTAGTTTTGTATCGATGCCGTAAAAATTATTTGTGTTTGGCCACATACTCCTCTCTAAACCATATTGATTCAGTACATTTACATATTTATTTTTATAGATACTTATAGATTCTGTTACAAAGTCTAAAAATATTACTAAAACGTCATTGTCTAATTTGTCTAGGTCATAAAAAACCTTTTTCTAAATGCTCAAAGCTGGTGATAGCGGGGCGGTCCTTAACCATGGTGGAGACCGGACACAGATCTTAAGAGCTCCTTGATGGGATCCCTGTAAACCCGAATATAAGCTACCTGCAGAGCTACCGACTATAGCTACCTATGAGTGACCCTACAATATGGGAAGGTGAGGAACTAGAACACAACGCCACACCATGTCACCGTTCTTACACAAAACGACAGGCTGTGGCACGCAGACTAGATCCCAAGACTCTGACACTGTACCTCCGGGCTCACCGCGCACAGACGCCTCATCCTCGCACTCAGTGAGTATATCTCCCTCACTCACTCCACTACACGATTCCCAACAACGATCCCCCTCAGACCTAGCTGCCTCACAGCATATGGAGGGCCAGCCAGTGAAGCCACAAATACTGGCGGACCAGCTAGCGCTACTGCAGAATGCCTTAACTTCCACCATTAAGCAGACTGTAGCTGTGGCTGTTAATGCAGCAATAAAGGATGTATAGAAAGAGGTTACAGATCTTGGGGATCGTACAGACAAACTGGAAACCTATACAGACGATATAGCACAACGTCTGATGTATGTAGAGGAAGACAATGCCGCTCTTAAAGGGGAAGTTCTCCAATTACGTGACATGTGTGAAGACCTGAAAAACAGGTAGAGGAGACAAAACTTAAGGTTCAGGGGGATACCTGAAGAAGTCAACCCGCCAGAAATACCAGACTATCTTAAAGATTTATGCTCACATATCTGCCCAGACTTACCAAACGATATATGGAAATTTGACAGGGCGCACCGGGCGCTAGGCCCCAAGCCTTTAGCGCAGAGGCCTCTACGAGATATCATCGCCTGTTTTCACTACTACCAGGGCAAGGAAGCCATTCTGGCAAAGACAAGAGCAACACAAATTCTGGGATTTCGTAACCATAAAATCCAGATCTTCACGGACCTTTCCCCAATCACTCTGAGCAAAAGAAGGGAATTAAGGCCCATCATGCAGACACTAAAGGAACATGGAATACTTTACAGATGGGGATTTCCATTTAAATTAGTTGTCACGCGAGCAGGCTAAACCTATACCTTACATAACCCGCAAAATGGAGTTAGATTTTTAAAGGCATTTGGCTTATCACTTAAGGAGGCGACATCTCCACGCAAGGACTCCACACCAGAGGGGCCACTGGCACCGCTTGCCCCCCAGTGGACCAAAGTCCAACAAAAAGATTCATCACCAAGGCTAGCCTTAAGCCCTTCACCTCCTCGAGATACCTAATCGCCCAAATCAACCTTCCCTACAACACCAAGATGACGTGGACTCTTAACTGTCACAAATTAGTTACGAGTGGATCCTCGGGAGTAGAGACTTTTTTTTGTTTTTACCACCACATCCTCTACCTACTTGGTCTGAAACGAGACCCACTGGGCAACTGATCCTCACCCCTCATCAGAGGTGCATGTTCTGCCTCTCATAGGCTCTAGACTTAGTGTCAGTGCCTTATTTCATTGATTCTGCAAGTTGCTATTAACATATCTGACTATCACCCTTTAGTTACTTAAATTGCTTTTCTAAGTTTACCTTTAACTGTTATTTCTTTTGCATTTGTTTAATCCATATTGTATTAGTTCCATAATGACACTGTTTCTTAATTGCTGGTACCTGCAACTACTATTTAAATACCTATTACATACTAACCTGATTTATGCCATGGTTACCTACTTCCGATCGGTCAATTATGAGGGAAACCAGATGTTATTATTACACTGTGGGGAAACAAGGGCCTCTGGTCGACTAAACCTAGGTTTCCAAATCTAAAAAGCTATAAGATAGATGAGCTTACTTTTCCCTTAGAACAATATGGCTAAGTAAGTATCCATAAACGTAAAAGGCCTTAATAGTATACATAAGAGATACTTAACCTTAAAGGAGCTCAAAAATTTACGGGCTGATATAGCCCTCATTCAAGAAACTCACTTTCATAAGGACAACCCCAGTAAACTTAACTCAAAACTATATCCAAAAGCTTATTACTCCTCAGGCCCCTACAAGAAGGCAGGAGTAGCTATCCTTATACACAAGGATTGCCCTTTCTTAGTCGATCAGACTCTTGAAGACCCAAATGGGCATTATTTGATACTGAAAGGGATGTATGCTAATGTACAGTTATTATTAGTCAATGTGTATTCACCTAACAAAAAACAAATCAGCTTCTTACGCAGAGTGATTTCGAAGTCCCAACAGCTAAGTTCATCATACGTGATCATTGGGGGTGGCTTCAATCTGACATTCTCTCAGGCAGCAGATAGGTCAGACCCCCTCCTCTGACCGGGCAGCCCACAACACATCCATGTCTTTCAGACAAGTTATACGACAATCCCAACTATTTGATGCATGGCGCACTAAACATCCTACAGAAGGACAATACACATTATATTTGCCTACTTATAAACTACACTCACGTATTGATTACTTTTTCATATCTTACCCATGCCTCCATTTACCCTACCAATCTGAAATTATGCCGATTACCTGGTCAGATCATGCCCCGATAATTCTAGTTCTAGAACTATTTAAACCTCCCCCTCGGGAAGCTCACTGGCGCCTCAATGCATCAATCCTACATGACAAAGATATGTTTACTCAAATTGAGGGCAACTTAAAAGAATACTTCCAAATTAATGAGAGCTCAGTTGACTCTCTGACCACTTTATGGGAAGCCCATAAAGCTACAATAAGGGGCCAACTGATAGGCTTAACGGCACATAAAAAGAAATCAGCAAACAACAACTACCTTAAACTTCATAGACAGTTGAGGGACCTAGAAACGCAATTCAACCAAGGGCAAACCGAACCTTTACTGATGAAAATTAACAAAATCCGTAAGGAGTTAGCTACCCTGCGGCAGCATCAAGATGAAAAAGCTATAGTTTGGACGAGGGAGCTATTTTACGAGAGAGCCGATAAACAGCACACCTTATTAGCGAGAAAACTAAAAGACCAGCAAGCCCAATCTAGAATAACATCTCTTCTGCTACCCTCTGGCATACTAATTTACAATCCAGATCAAATTGGCTCCCAATTTCACGACTTCTATCATAAATTATACAACCTGACCCCACCTGCGAATGATAAAAAGCACCATTCAGAGCTAATCACTCAATTTCTAGCAAACTTAAACCTACCAGGTCTTACGGAGGAAGATTTAGAAATACTTAATAAAGATATCACAATGGATGAACTATCTAGTACACTTAAAAATATGCCCAATGGCAAAACCCCTGGTCCGGATGGTCTTCCATACAAATACTATCAACTTTACCAGCATGTTCTACTGCCATACCTATTGAAGCTATTTAACCAATATCTCCATGGTGATTCTATCCCCCCCTCCAATCTGACTTCATACTTAACGTTAATACCTAAGGAAGGGAAAGATCCGACACAGTGCACAAACTATACGCCAATAGCCCTCTTAAACTCAAACCTAAAATTATTCACTAAAATCCTCACAGATCGTTTGGCCCCAATACTGCAAAAACATATCAATAAGGATCAAGTTGGTTTTATAACGGGTCGACAAGCAGGGGACAATACGAGACGTACCATAGACCTAATCAAACTACTTCAGAGACGAAAAGAAAGCTCTCTAGTGCTTAGTCTAGATGCCGAAAAGGCATTCGATAGGCTGGACTAGTCATATTTGTTCGACCTATTGAGACATTTAAATTTCTCGGGTCCTTACTTGATTGCTCTATAAAATCTATACAGCTCCCTTTCTACCTTCCTTAAACTCCCAGGACAGTCACGCAGACCCATTCCAATCCATAATGGTACCAGGCAGGGTTGTCCCCTCTCCCCCCTACTTTACGCCCTTAGCATAGAGCCCCTGGCAGCGGCTATATGTGTTCACCCGGATAGGGGGGGTCTCAGTGGGCTCTACGCAATACAAAATAGCCCTATTTGCGGACGATGTTCTGCTCACTTTGACTAATCCGCCTAGCTCCCTTCCGAATGTCCATCAGGTCCTCAACAAGTACAGCAATATCTCAGGCTACAAACTGAACATTAGCAAGACAGAAGTTCTTCCTCTTAATATGCCACCTAGGGTCTTAGAAGCTTTGAAACCTAAATTCAACTACAGGTGGAGGGTGGATTCCTTATTTTATCTGGGGACCCAAATTGCAGCCTCTCATGACCAACTCTTCAACCTTAACTTTAAGCCACTAATACAACAGACAAAGACCTCCTTTTTGAAATGGACAAAATACACTATCTCTTGGCTTGGGAGGATAGCAGCTATAATGTCCATTCTACCAAAATATCTCTATTTGTTTGAAACCTTGCCAATCACTATTTCCCCTACAGTTCTTAAGGAAATACAAACCCGATTTCACAACTTTATATGGTCCTATCGAGGACACAGAGTCGCAAAATCAGTGATGATGACAACAACCAAAAGTGGAGGCCTAGGAGTTCCTAATCTTCAAAAGTATTATGAAGCCGCACAGCTGAGACAACTTTTAGTATGGTCAAGTCACCTTCCATATACTACTTGGGGTCATATTGAAAGCTCTGTGGCAAATGAATGCCACCTAAATGCCATTATATGGGACTCTGATTCACCCAATCGGATCTCCCCAAATGCTCTAACAGCAACGAGATTGACTTACTCAATATGGCTAAAGGCCAGACACAAACACAAGTTGACTTCTACTAGGTCTCTGTTGACTACTTACCTGAATAACCCGGCATTCCAACCAGGGACTGAACCATCATTCTTTGCTAAATGGTCTCAGCTACAACTCTTTACGATAAGAGACCTTCTCAATCCACAAACCTGTTCGATTTTGCCCTTCAAAGCACTCAGAGACAAACAACCTCAGACTGACATAAAATTGTTTGAATATTTCCAAATCCGTCACTTCCTCACACCCTACACCTCATTCGCCAAAGCAAACTCTCCCACTGCATTCGAAATTATAGCAGCTCAAGGACTACCACAAAAAGGCCTCATTTCCGAAATATACAATTTACTGACGATATCCCCAGAAGCTTTGCAACCCAGACACAAATATATGGACAAGTGGGACCAAGCCCTTCCACAACCGGTACAGGCTGATGAATGGCCCCTGATATGGGACAATGCAAAATGGATGGTCACATGTGTCCGCCAAAAGGAACAGATATACAAAGTATTGACCTGTTGGTACTATACGCCTGAAAGTTTACACAAGATATTCCCGCAACATTTACATCTGTGCTGGAGGATTTGTGGATCTCGAGGGACTATGCTGCACACTTTTTGGGATTACCCACTATGGACTGAAGTGGCAAATCTTTTAAGTCAGCTGCTGCAGCGACAAATAGCAATGGACCCCATAACCCTGCTTCTAGGCAAACCTTTGCCCAAATTGCATAAATGTGGACAAGCTTTAGTCAACCAAATCTTAACAGCCACCCATCTAGCAATATTGTTTAAATGGAAGAACACCACAACACCAACTTTCACCGAAATACTTAACAGAATAAATGCAAACAGAACTTTTGAAATAGGCATAGTGGCTTGGCTACTAACACCCCACAGGATCCCCACCCTCCGCCTGTCCACTAAACATGTGAGGAACAGTATTAAAGAATGACACCTTTCCAATGATTAGTTGTGTGCAGGTTACCACTATGACTCAATTTTCAATCTTATTTGTTATTTTTTAAATGTTTTTTAAATGTTTTTAATTCCATTAGATCAACATGGCATGGTGGTGAATAAAAACCGCTTTGTAGTTTTACTTTGAGGCGTAATTACTCACATTATCTTTAGATCGTTTCTGACACTTGTATTGTGGAGTTAAAAGTCCCTTGTGGTTCCTGTTTTCATATTGCTAAATTTGTGGACACCCCAATACATGTAGTCTGATATAATCTTACCAAGCTTTATCTCAGTTAATTTGTTGAATTTTCAATCTTTGTTACAGGTTACTCAGCACTCAATTACCCTATGATTCCCAACTATTCATTTGACTTTATTCTTAGTACTGTAATTTTATCTTTATGCAATACTAAACACTAATGTTGGTTGAACAAATAGAACAGCTGTTGCATTGATGTATGATTTATGTGAAGCAAATAAAGAATAAGTTACAAAAAAAAAAAGCTGGTGATAGCAATGAAGCCAAATCAATAGCTGAGTGTGAGATTTTTAAAATGACTAAATTATTTGTTTTAAGTTTTATTGGTTAAAGGTTCAACTGGCCACTCTCAGGCAAAATGGAAACACTACTGAGAGTGTGGATTTTGTATTTTTATTATCTTTCTTGTGTAAATGTGTAATTAGGTATTTTTTATTATTTCATTGATTTTCTGTCACTCTTTTGTATAGTAGCTTAGTGCAAAATTGAAAAACGCTGTTTTCGTATTGGAGTTTTTATAGGCATCAATAGACATTCTTACAAATGTCTCTAGGAGCTATATTTATTTAATGATTTCCTGTCAATTATTTAGCATTTCCCAAGCAAAAGAGACCTGCAAATATTTATTTCCATTTAATACACATTTCTAATACTATATATTTAATGGGACTCTGTTAAGCAGAGAATTATTCATACAGTTCCATAAAAAAAACCATTTTACACATTAGAGAGTGAATGGTTCTTGAAACACTATGATTGGTTTTCTTGCTTATGATTCATATAATGAATAAATAACATTGTTGTTATTAATTATATAAGATCCAGACAAAAAATTGTATTCACCTTTAAAAAAAGAGAAAGGTGCCCATAATTGTTAAGGGGAAAGGAAACTAAGGTTAGAAAACTCTAACCCTAAATTTTTATTCTGCAACCTTTGTATGTTATGTATTTTAAGTTGTTCTTGGTTACTTTATAACATTAATGTAAATGCATACATAACTCATTGATGTTCCATAAATAAATGATTACCAAGTGAATCAGGATGCACACAATGCATACAAAAATTGGTGCTTAAATTTTTTTCACATTTTAACTGGTTTAGCGGTAATTTGTCAAGGATGTAATGGGAAACGATTTCCAAAAATATTAGTACTATTACAATTAATTATAAGGCATGTATTATGAATTATCATTTCTGTAATTATTAGTGATGAGCACATTTTTTTAGCTAGGCATGGATTCACTGCAACAAAAAAGTCAGAGACAAAAATGTTGCCATAAAAAAATGCCCTTGAGTTTAAAGGATTTGGTAAAACAGTTTTTTTTCAAAACACATCAGTTAATAGTGCTGGTCCAGCAGAAATATGCACTAAAATCAGTTTTTCAAAAAGGCACATAGATTTTTTTTTTATATTTAATTTTGAAATCTGCAATGGGGCTAGACATATTTCCGTTTTCCAGGTGCCCCAGTCATGTGACTTGTGCTCTGATAAACTTCAGTCACTCTTTACTGCTGCACTGCAAGTTGGAGTTATATCACCCCCCAGCAGCCTAGCAATAGAACAATGGGAGGGCAACTAGATAACAATAGAAAATATCCATGTCCCACTGTGACTCCTTCAGTTACATTGAGTATGAGAAACAACAGCCTGCCTGAAAGCAGTTCCATCCTGAAGTGCTGACTCTTTTTGAAAGCACATGACCAGGCAAAATGACCTGAGATGGCTACCCACACACCAATATTACAAGTAAAAAAATATACTTGAATTATTTGCAATGTAAACAATATAATTTAGAAATAAAACTACACCATAAAAATCATGAGAGTATCCCTTTAATGCATTTGGACAAAAAGTTGCCAAGCAAAAAACAGTTGCCACAAGAAAAAAATGCCTATTGATTTTAATGCATTTGGAGTGAGAAATAAAAAGTCGCTCCCAAAAAAATGTTGTTGCCCATAGACTTCAATATGTTTCACTAATTTTACAGCGAAATGGGACAAATTCGTTCATCACTAGTCATTATAGGAGTCAATATAAATAAACATGACTTTCTGTTTGCTTGCAGCCTATTTCCTGTGTTTACGTCTGGCTCCTGCTTTAGTCTGCACTTGTTGATATTTGGTTAAATATATATACTTTAGATATTTGGTTAAATATATACTTTAGATATATGTATGAGATTGGGGTTAGGATGTATGCTCATATAAGGAAGAATAATTACTTTCTACTGTTTGACAAATCAAGTGCACATCAAATGTAGCACTAATTTACTGAATTTAAAACCAAATTAAACTTTTTTTAGCGGCTTATGACATTTTACTTGGATTTGACTGATTAGCAGAAAAAAAGAGGCTGTCGATGGATTGTTTGTTGGTTAAGATTTTCTGTAACAGATAACAATCGACAATCAAATGCAGTAATGATGTGGATTTTGACAGCTGAATTCATTATAGCCCATGGGAAATGACTGAAATGGATTACTTCTTTAATTGAGCAGGGTGAGAAAACAGCAGAGAAAAATGAAGTCTATGGAACAAGTTTACAACTTGACAGGATAACCTGAAGGCAGTACAGGTACATCTAGCAAAACAATGCCATTTCTGTATTTAAGCATTATCATAACTAAAAGATTTTGCTAAAACCTGAAGGTATGAATGTTGAGTTTGTTCTTTTTTTGTACATCTATAATGTACCATCCTTAAGCTATGTTTAACTACATTAAATACAATATTTATTATGACACAGTTTAACTGTTGCTGCTACTATTACACATATCAATTCACACTGATGTTTGTGAAGCACTGCAGTAATGCTGTGAGTGGTTGAGAGAAAAAGTATACCACTGAGAGTATAAATACAGAAAAAAACTTTCTAGTGATTTTCCAAGCTCTTTATTAAAAACAGCCAACTATCTTGTATCCAATAAAGGTATGGGATCCATTATTCAGAAACCTGCTGTTTTCCTTTTAAAACTTCCTACTTTATAGCTGAAAGATTCTTTTTAACTTTTTGAGAGCTAGGTACCTTTATTCAGAGTCTGGAAAAACAAAAAAAGCCGAAAGAAAGGTCTGCTTTCTTAAGAAAGTCCATTTGCACTGATTAAACCCACCCATAAGATCAAGCAGTCACCCAAAGTTGAGTTAGGTTGTACCTTCATTGTGCAACCAGTGATCTAGCATTTCAAAGCTCCCAATTGAAGGAAAAGTATAGATGTGCTTTTAGACTGGATATTCAGCCTGATGTTATTGTTTTGCAAAGATCAATTTATATTGTATCTCTAAAAGTAATTTGATCACAGAGTCTGTGGGCTCATCAGTTAGTAGCCTTTAAGTTAGCCCATGTATGGGACATTGTGCATTTTTACACAAAAAACACCCTGTGTGCTCAGACAGGTGAATTACAACTTTCGCCAATATGGGACTGAATCAGCTGTTTCTCCACCAGTGGAAAATAACTGGTGAAGAAACAGCTGATGTATCATTAGACTTAGCCTACCCCCCCAAAAAAAATCACCCTCTGCCTATTAGAACCAGGGAATGAATAAAAAGTCCTACATGTGGTTATGCCAGTCCCTGGATAAACCTTATATTAAGTGGTAATCTTCAGTAACCTTGTATTTTCTCATTTGCCAAAAAGGCATCCAAATCTTTCTTTTTTTATTATTTAAAGATTTTATTTTCATAAGAAAACAGTAGTTACAAGCATAACATTAACACATGTACGATTTGTACAGTTACATTATCATGGATCGGTAAAGGAAGATTCGCAGGCACTGCTAGATACATATCACTTAGTAACCAATAAACCTTTGTATGGGACAGATAAATGCATCATTGTCTTTATTAGTGCTACCGTCATGTGCTCAATCTATGGTATGGGATATGTAGTGTCCAATCCGTTAATAATGCTTCGTATGGATACTAATAGAAGTTATAAAGAAGAGAAAAAAGGCGGGGAAGAAAATTTAGGGAGGGGAGGTCAGAGGGTGGATGCAGAGGAGCCAAACCTTTGAGTCAAGTGGAGTCTGAGCTGACTCAAATTCTGCCCAGGGGAGCCATAACAGTGCATTTTTGTATCCCGTATCTTGCAGATATGCTCTGATGGTTTCCATGTTTCTTATCCATTTCACTTTAGTGATAAGGGCCTGTTGGTTTGGCAGGGAGGTGCTCTTCCACTTGGTAGCTCGTAGCGTTTTCGCAGCCGTAAGTATATGTGTCGTTAGTTTATTGGCATCTGAGGTTTTCAGTGTAGTTAGAGGTAGGCCCAGGAGGAATGACAAAGGATCGGGTTCAATGGAAAGTTTAAAAATAGCAGATAGAATATGGGCCACCATTTCCCAAAATTCCCTGACAATTTTGCAAGTCCACCACATGTGGTAAAATGTACCTCTCTCTCCACATCCCCCAAAACATTGCGAGGAGAGGGTGTTACTTGAGAAGTGGGCGAGCCGTGAAGGGGTATAATACCACCTAAATATCAATTTATAGGCCTTCTCCAATATTATGGTGCACACTGATGTTTTACTGGCCTTGTCCCAAATTGTTTGCCATTGCTCCATCTCAAGCTTCTATCGTAGGTCTCCTTCCCATTTAGCCATGTACGGTTGCATCAAAGTGGTATTATCCTCAGCGAGCTTGTTATATATCATTGATATCAGATGGGCATTCTGATCTGAGTTATGGCATAAGAGTTCGAAATGTGTGGGAGATGATGTCAGAGTATCGCCCTGTAAAAAGTAGGGATGTAGCGAACTGTTCGCCGGCGAACTAGTTCGCGCGAACTTCGACTGTTCGCGTCCGCCGCAAGTTCGCGAACGTCGCGCGACGTTCGCCAATAGGCGTTCGCGTCAAAATCGGTCGCCCATTCGACCATTCGATCGCTAAAATCGAACGATTTTCGTTCGATTCGAACGAAAATCGTTCGATCGAACGATTAAAATCCTTCGATCGTTCGAATCGAACGATTTTCGGATGATCGAAGTTCGCGAACAGTTCGCGAACAGTTCGCAAATTATGCCGGTGTTCGCGAACGGCGTTCGCGAACACATCGGCGGCGGTTCGCTACATCCCTAGTAAAAAGGTTTGGGTTACAAAATGACGTATTTGCAGATATCTGAAGAATTGGCCGTTAGGGATCTGGAGGCTGTCCTTGAGGTCCGGAAAAGTACGTATCTCTTGCCCCGTCACTAAGGTCGAACAGAGATGTGCTCTGTTATCGATCCAGGGGAGAAAATCTCTTGTTTCCATCCCTGGAGGAAATTTCTTATTTCTCAAGAATGTGCAGCACATTGAGCCGTATGGGGATAGGTGCAGCTTTTCTCTGTACTTGTCCCAGATTTGTAATGAGTGCATCGTTGTGGGGGGAGAGGATCTTTTCACGGAATCCAAAAGAACTGGTCTAATGTCATAGGGGACAGGCCTGCGTTTTCGATATCCAGCCACGGCATGTTAGGGTTTCTATGCATCGCTACCACCTCAGACAATCTCGCTGCCATGTAATATCTAAATATGTGCGGTAACCCCAGTCCCCCCATTTTCTTCGGCTTCGTCATTATGTCTAGTTTTATTCTAGGACGCTTGTTATCCCTTATAAAATTCGTGACGGCCTTTTGGAGGGAATTAGCTGTCCTTTCAGAGAAATGTATTGGGAGAACTCTAAATAGGTATAAAATCCTGGTAAGTAGTGTCATCTTTACTGCTGAAATACGGCCAAACCAAGAGAGTCCATATTTGCTCCAAGTTTGCAAACATGTTTTGAAGGAGGCCAGTAATGGAGAATAGTTGTTGTCATAAAGAGAGTCATATGTGGCAGTTAGCTGTATTCCAAGGTATTTAATTGCCTGTTCTTGCCAATGGAAGTCAAAATTGAGATGTAATAATTTCTTTTCCATAGGGTGCATTTTGATTGCGATTGCTTGAGATTTGGAATTGTTGATCTTGAATCCTGAGAAAAGGCAAAATTGGTCCAGCAATTTGTTAAGATATGGTAGTGAGGTTTGAGGTGAGCTCAAGGTGAGAAGAATGTCATCCGCATATAGACTGATTTTGTGATCTGTCTCACCTACCCTGATGCCCGTTATTTGTGAGTGGTTTCGTATGGCATTAGTGAGTGGTTCCAGTGACAGGGCAAACAGGAGAGGGGAGAGTGGGCATCCTTGTCTCGTCCCCCCCCTTATTTTAATCTCCTCTGAAAGAGTTCCCATCATAGCAACTCTGGCTGAGGGGGCGTTGTAGAGCTGCTGTACCCCACGTAAGAAAGGAAGCGGCAGATTTATCTCCTCTAGTACCGTTGTCATATATTCCCAGTTCAGTCTATCAAAGGCCTTTTGAGCGTCCAGTGATAGTAACATTGTGGAGGTTGACTGTTTCTGAGCTAAATGGGTCAGGGTGATGGCTTTCCTAACATTATCCCCTGCCTGCCTGCCCGGGATAAATCCCACTTGGTCGGGGTGTACTAGCGAGGGCAAGAGGAGGGCCAGTCTGGTTGCTAGGATTTTTGCAAACAACTTCATGTCCACATTTATCAAGGATATTGGGCGATAACTTTCACAGTTCAGTGGATCTTTTCCCTCTTTGTGAATCATACATATGGTTGCTGCTTGCAGGTGGGGTGTAGGGGGGTGACCATCTAGAAAAGATTGGTATAGTGTGATTAACCGAGGAGATAAAATTTCCGCAAATTGTTTATAGTATCTGGCAAAGTAGCCATTAGGTGAAGAAAAAATAGTCAGCACACGGATTCTTGATTTCTTTTCCTGATGGTGCACGCTCTGCAACGGCCACTTCCCATTGACCAACCATGTAGTGTAGAAATTGAACAGCACCATCAACTTTAAAGTAGTTTAAAAAGCCTTTATTTGTGCTCTTGTGGGCATCCCCGCGACGTTTCAGGCCATGTGGCCTTTTATCAAGCTTACTGACTAGTTCTCAATACAACAATTTATACCCTATAACTCCATCTAGTGGTCAATAAAGTGCATCAGTCATTTTAAACAAAAAACAAACCAAAAACAAAACAAGCAATTACATTAATTCATAATATAGTGTAAATTACCAATTACATCAATCGAGTGACACCAATAAATAGAAGCTTGGTACGATAAAAAATCACATAGTGTATCTGTAAAAGAATAAAGACATAGATCATAATTAAAACACGAAATTAATTAAATATAGAGTAAAAGAGCCTTTCATGATCATCTAAAAATGGGACTTAGATCATATTCTTTATTCAATCCCCATGGCTCTAAAGTTTCCAATTTCCTAATCCAAAATGCTTCTCGGTACAATAGATCCTTATGTCTATTACCTCCTCGATGTTTTATATCTACTGTCTCCAACACTTGGAATTTCAATTGGTTCACTCTATGAGAATGCTCAATAAAATGGCCTGCTACTGCCTGATCTCTTTTTCCAGTATTAATTGCAGATTTATGTTCCCTCATGCGTTCACAAACTGTTCTCTTTGTTTGGCCCACATATGCAAGCCCACAGGGGCATTTGATTTTATATATAGCATATGTTGAACTACAGGAATATCGATCTTTGATCTTTATAGGGTATCCTTTCCTAGGGTGAAAAACAACTTCTCCCTGTTGAACATTAGAGCAACAGTTGCAGTTATAGCAGGGAAAAGTCCCTAATTTACTGTTCCTGCATATACTCCTTTGTCTCATATCCGTGTGAACCAGCATAGAGCCTAACGATCTCCCCTTTTTGTAAGCTATTATTGGTGGTCTAGTGAACGCATTAATTTGGGGTTAAATTATTTTTTATAAGCGGCCAATGATGACGTAAAATATTAGCAGGTCATGTACTTTCAGAAAGAGCCAGCACTTTAGGATGGAATTGCTTTCTGGCAGGCTGTTTTTTCTCCTACTAAATGTAACTGAATGTGACACAGTGGGACCTGGCTTTTTCTACTGAGTGCTGTTCTCATCTCTACTAGGCAGCTGTTGTCTTGTGTTAGGGTGCTGCTATCTGGTTACCTTCCCATTGTTCTTTTGTTAGGCTGCTGGGGGGGTGATATCACTCCAACTTGCAGTACAGCAGTAAAGAGTGACTGAAGTTTATCAGAGCACAAGTCACATGACTGGGGGCAGCTGGGAAACTGACAATATGTCTAGCCCCCTGTCAGATTTCAAAATTAAATATAGAAAATATCTTGCTCTTTTGAGAAACAAATTTCAGTGCAGAATTCTGCTGGAGCAGCACTATTAACTGAAGCGTTTTGAAAAAAAATTTTTTCCCATGACAGTATCCCTTTAAGTAAATATTGTCCTTTTACATTTCTTACCTTGAACCACCATTTTGTGATAGTCTCTGTGCTGCCTCGCCTTACCAAAAATACTGCAGCTCTAACTGTAACAGGAAGAAGTCTGGAAGCAAAAGACAGAACGTCTTTTAATTGGCTCATGTGACCTAACATATATGGTTTGTTTGTGTGCACCATGAGTCCAAGTATCCCAGAGGGCGCCCTTTATTTTTAATTGCCAAATTTTCTATTTAGCATTAGCCCACTCTACAAAAAAAATGGTTTATTTTCATGAATCAGGGTTTACATAGGAGCTGTTTTATACAATATCTTTTCATAGAGACCTACATTGTTGGGGGGTTATAGTTTTCCTTTAAGATAGCTCTGAATGCACTCTATGGGAGACACTAATGATGGGGCCCCAGCCATGCCTAGGACGTCTTAATCCATCTCTGTCCCCTACAAACTCATTTACTTATTTGACACAGACAACAGAAATCTCCATTTCTACTTGTAACTAACTTAAAGGGATACTGTCATGGGAAAAAACATTTTTTTCAAAATGAATCAGTTAATAGTGCTGCTCCAGCAGAATTCTGCACTGAAATCCATTTCTCAAAAGAGCAAACTGATTTTTTTATATTCAATTTTGAAATCTGACATGGGGCTAGACATATTGTCAATTTCCCAGCTGCCCCAAGTCATGTGACTTGTGCTCTGATAAACTTCAATCACTCTTTACTGCTGTACTGCAAGTTGGAGTGAAATCACCCCCCTCCCTTTTCCCCCCAGCAGCCTAACAACAGAACAATGGGAAGGTAACCAGATAGCAGCTCCCTAACACAAGATAACAGCTGCCTGGTAGATCTAAGAACAACACTCAATAGTAAAAACCCATGTCCCATTGAGACACATTCAGTTACATTGAGAAGGAAAAACAGCAGCCTGCCAGAAAGCATTTCTCTCCTAAAGTGCAGGCACAAGTCACATGACCAGGGGCAGCTGGGAAATTGACAAAATGTCTAGCCCCATGTCAGATTTCAAAATTGAATATAAAAAAATCTGTTTGCTCTTTTGAGAAATGGATTTCAGTGCAGAATTCAGCTGGAGTAGCACTATTAACTGATTCATTTTGAAAAAAAACATGTTTTCCGATGACAGGATCCCTTTAAAATAATGTTTCCTACCAGTGGTCTAAGGCTACATACGCACAGGGCATTTACACAATGGGTTTCAAAATTTAAAAAAAAAAAAACACTTTTGAGTATTTCATGGTTTACTTTGTATTGTTCTATTTTCTCAATTTCTGTTTTTTTCTTTTTATACAACTTATTGGCAACTGCATTTGTCAAATGTAGCACCTGCGTTCCCAAATGCAACATAAAGACTGATCTCACAATTAAAAGTAAGGTAAAATATGTGTACTGTTTCATGGTGCAGACTCTTGGGACGTTTTAAACTGTCACTTACAGAAAGTGAGTGTAGAACTGTGACTATAGTGGTACTGTATGCAGGTGTTAGCGAGGACATGCCAAAAGTAAGTTGGTTCTATGGTTAGATGCTGAATTCAACAGCTACAGGACTGTGCAAGCTAACTTTTTATGAAAATAAAAAAGATGCTTTACTGGCAGGGCCACATTTTTATATATGCAGCCAAGGACCTGTGCCTAGCTTTAGGGGGGTGGCTTGTGGTGCACCAAAAAATCCATCTAGCCTCCTGCTGGACACTTATTGCTAATTCTCAAAGTGGGAAATACAGGTAGAGGGTACCACTCTCTTCTTCAATCACCCCTTACACAAACTGTCCTGTGTGTGTGCTGATCGATGGGAGGAGGGGACAGGCAGAACATGGGAAATAGCCTGCACTCTTTTCTTCCCGGCACACATTAGCCTAAATATCAACATGGTCCTCCGCCTACTAGGTTGGCTATGCTATTTTAATGTATACATTTTGTTAGGTGTATGCTTTTTTTTTAAGCATCCATTGATACAAGTTTGAACATGCATCTGGGATCAGTGTTCTCTCATATGGTCATTATTTTATGTTTAATTCATTTTGCTTGTAATATTTATCAACTCAGTACAGAAATCAGAAATTAACCCATGCTAAAATCTCAAGCAATAAGTTTGTGACACACAACCCCCATCCTTGTTTCTTAAAAACATTAATATAATAGTCACAAACATTTCAATATGTGCAGATTTGTATTCCTTCTGTTTAGCAGTTGTATTTCTGATAAGCCTTTTTAGCCTGATGTGATATTTTTAGCAACTTTTATCATTGATTGACTAGATCATGCACAGAGGCAAAGCACTCATATTAACATAAAAACATCCATTGCAAAGCTTGCAGCTTAGAATTAAATTGATCTGGAGAATTATTTTTTAAGATAATAATCTATACTTTTCTTCGTCATCCACAGTTGGAAACTCAGCACTAATATGCCTATCTGCAAATTAAATTTACTTGTTATGGTTTGTTGTAGGATTCTGGAATAGGAAAAATTCAAATTGCTTGTGCAATCACAAACATCTATCCCTAAAAGGTATGCAGGGTAGCGATGTTTCAAGCAACTGCCTATAGTAAAATCTGGTTTCTAGTTTACAATAAGATTTAAGGAACCAAGATATTATTTTGTGTGAAACAGATTAGTATGAAATGAGATATATTCCTTATCTAGTTTATGCCAGAATTCTTTGCAGATTGCTCTGGGCATTCAAACCCATTTGTTTCATAGAGAAAATAAATATACCAATAAAGATAATTACAATGATTGCCATTTCAAGAACATTAGTTCTCATAGGAATAGCACCTTTCATATTTATGCAAATGCTAAAGTCACATTTCTCTCCCATAAAATGCAAAAGGATATAAAATTAAATGAATAGGATTACATTTAAGCTAATATGTTTATTAAAAAAACCTGTATGTTCATATGCTCTGTATATGTGAAATATGAGGGATTTACTGTAAGGGTTCCTGGATACCTTGGCTGATGAATGGACCTAGGTATTTATTTGCTTAAACTCCATTTCATCCAGGAAGGGTGATTTAACACAGTAGCAAAATGTATCAATTAATCCTAGTTTAAAATCAGAGGTCTTTAAAATGCAGCCACTTCTATATATGTTGGCAGAAAATCAATCATATAACAAGGAAATTCTAGACACCAAAGTCCGATTTGCAAGTAAGTCCTGACCCAACTCGATTTCTCCACTTCCATGTTTCCAAAAATAACAAAGGTCAGGTTAAATATGAGTGGCACAAGAAAGCGATCATCATTGTAGGATTCAATGCAACACTATAATGACAAAATATCTGTGAATAACTAACCTTCCTGGCAATTTAATAACCATATCATTTCACATAGGACAATTACCCTAGGTGGTATCAACCAACTATACAGAATGGGGGATACTGCCCCCCCACTCTGGCAAGCATTTCCCTGCTAACCACTGACAGCTAATGACTGAAGTGGTTTGGCTATGTGCTTCCTAGTCACTGCTCCTTAGCTCCGTCCCCTCTATGACTCACACTGACTGGTTAACCCCTACCTCCCTAAGCCTGCCTAACCTGGTCAAAGCTTCCCTAACTTCAATTCTTGTAAATCAGCCTGTGTATAATATACAGTACAGGAATCACAATTGTAAAGAAAATGTCTGAATTGGAAGGAAATCATACTAAACAGGATTGTCTTAAAATAACTACTGTACATGTATGGAATCCATTATCTGGAAACCCATTATCCAGAAAGTTCTGAATTACCGAAAGCCCATCTCCCATAGACATAAACTCCCATAGACTGTTAGGGAATCTGGTGAAGTGTGTAATAGACCCCAATGGCTGGGAGTCACACCATGGACAGGCTAAGATTGAATACACTCTTATCCCTGTAATAAATACTACAGGACTGCTGCAGGCTAGGCACAGATAGGAGCAGTAGCTCTAACAGCAGAAACCTGCTTGGATGTTATGGCAGTCAGTGGTGGGGCCAGCGTCAAACAGGACACACAACAGAGCCGTTCAGGAGGTTAAGCCAGGTCCTCCCTGTGAAGAACCACCTACGCTGTTTCAAATGAAAGTTCTTTTCCTCTAGTCTAAAGCGATGGCCTCTAGTACGGTGATCCTCTTTATGGGTAAAAAGGTCCCCGCTATTTGTCTATAATTTCCTCTAATATACTTGTAAAGTGTAATCATGTCCACAGAATGACACTGCCTAATATTAGACTACTTGTTATCTACAAAAACCTTTAGATCATTCTCAGTTAAGGAAACTCCCAAAACATTGCCATTTAGTGTAACTTGCATTTATATTAATTTTGCCATGGTGTATAAACCTGCATTCATCAACACTGAACCTAATTTTCCAGTTTGCTGCCCAGTTTTCCAATTTAGTCAAATCACTCTGCAAAGTGGCAGCACCCTGCATGGAACCTATAGTTCTGCACAATTTAGTATCATCTGCAAAAAAAGATACAAACTTAGCATCTGAGGTCTGACGCGTTTCGTGATACAACACTTCCTCAGAGACCTCCTGAGGAAGTGTTGTATCACGAAACGCGTCAGACCTCAGATGCTAAGTTTGTCTGATTGATATTATGTCCAAATAAAGAATTTAACTTTTTAATTATCTGGAGAAGAGCGATTTTTGTTTGATGCCCAGGAGTGCACTGCCTTCAAATATTCTACTTGGAAGCAAAACCAGCCTATTTGGTTTATATAAGGTCCAAGTTAGGGATAAATCCATATCTGGAAAACCCCAGGTCCTAAGCATTATGGATAACAGGTCATACCTGTACATATAATGCAGCAAGTAAAAAGGAAATGATTACTAAAGACAGCATAAGCCTCAGATCCCCTCCCCCCATCCCTTTAGTTGTTGCACATGGTAACATGTGAGTGAGTGCCATTATATTACAGAACCTCTAATCTGGCAAAAAAACAAAGATGCCATCCATCTGTGTGTTGCCAATTATTGATTTTATTCCTTCTAAACATTTGCCTTTCTGAGCCAAAAGCAAGAGTGGAACCCCCATAAGACAGCAAGAGCTGAGTGAGGTAGAATCAGGTATTCTATGAGAAATGAAGGGAAACCCCCAAAACATTGTGGGCTTCTATTAAAATACATTGCATAAAACAGTTTGTATGTAAATCTAAAATAAAACTGACGTTTTAAGTACTAAGGCCTTGCTCTTGACTGATATCATTTAATGTGCTCACAGCCAAGGACGCACATCCATGCTAGATTACATCAGCCAATGAATAGGCAGAACTATTTATTTTACTCCCATACTTCTTCCTGTTACAATTACAGCTACTGTACATTATTTCCAGTCAGGTGATCACTAAGCGATCACATAGAGCACACAATATGACTCAAGGTAAATAAAGTAAAAGGGCAATATTTTCTGAAATATACACACATATATACAATTCCAACTTTCTCAGCACTCCAAAAACAAAGTGGCATAAATGCATGTTAAGAAAAAACCAAAATACCAGCTATACAGGCAAAGAGGGGAATTACCTGCATTCAAGTGAAAAAGAGACACATTTGGTCCCATCGTGTGTTCAAACATGGATAAGCTGATGCTCCCTTTAAGGCATTGTTATTTGCGTCAGTCCTAAACTAGTTTAAAAGCAATCTATCCACATCCGCTACTTACCCCACTCAACTGCTGAGCTATTGGACAGCCCTTAAAGGGGTAGAAATAAAGAGAGAGCTAATTTGGGGTAGACGAGACATGGTTAACTCTATACAATTAAGAAAAAAGCAAAATATCAGCTATACATTCACTTGAATGCAGGCAATTCCCCTTTTTGTCTGTATTGCTGGTATTTTGCTTTTTTCTTTACATGCATTTATGTCACTTTGTTTTTGGAGTGCTGAGAAAGTTGAAATTCTTTATATAGTTTAACCATGTCTAGTGCACCCAAAATTTTGGTCATTGTATGAGACATATTTATTAAAGTAACATCACTCTGTTGTAAATGCTGTACTTTATTTAGCATATATCAGACAGGTGCTGATGTAGAAGGTACAGTGATTTTCCCCTTTCAAATAATTTCATTTTTCCCCTCTATTTTCTCACTTTATAGGCTTTCATTTCACTTGCCTAGTTCTTTTTAGTTGCCTTACGTGCTCTTACCATTCAAAGAAACTGTGATTTGTATGGAGGTCAGTTTCTCTGAAAAACACTGTGTGGCTTTGGGATTCAAGCCAACTGAAAGGAGCATATTATGTGTAACAAGCAGTCGGCCAGTCCATATGTCAGGTTGTGCCACAAAGGCTTTCTCTGCACATCTACCATGTCAAAAAGGATTGCTAAAGACAATTAATCCAGTATGTATTATTAAAAATGGAGAGCAGTCCACAACTTTTCAATTAAGTGTGTAGCAGATGCCACAGTCCAGTTTATTGAAAGATTGCTCTTTGTATGAGCGAGTGGATGGTGTGAACTAATTGTCTCAACTGTCTAATAATGGCAGTCCTAATTAAATAATATGAAATGAGACATATTTTCCTAGTGGAAAACTTGGCTTAAACTGAATGCCAGCTGCAGTATCGTATACATGCCTACATTTGTTTTAAAAGTGAAATAAGATTTTCTTAAATTTATTTTAATAATGATTCAGTCTATCTGGATGGAATATCAAACACCGAAAACTACTTATTTGCATCTGTTTGACAATGAAGCGTTGGCTCTGCATTTCGTATTAAAAAGAGTTATGCTAAATAATGGAATATCAATAAGCTTACATAAAACAAAAATACAAACCGGTTAAATAATCTGCCATTTGGATGGTACTGGTGAGAAGACGATACTCATTCTGATTAAAAGATAGATATTAAGGGGCAAAATGGACATACTAATGAGTCCATATTGACACAATTCAGTAAAGTATTTCAGTAAAGTATTTGAGACAAAGCTGCTCATGTGCTTCCATATGGGTGCAAATCGTGTTTATCTCAACTGCTCTGATCAACCTTTTAACACTGTGTCAAAAGATGCAGTGTTATAGTGTTATACCACTAGACCTCACCCAACTAGGTGGGACATTCACTAAGAATCGTAGTTGCGCTGGCGTCCGCTTCGCCGTGTTTCGCCGCACTTCGCCAGGCGTATTTTCGTCAGCGCTCCGCAAATTCACTAAAATTCGAAGTTGCGCTCAGGGGTAGCGTAAGGTTGCGAAGTTGCGCTAGCGTTACTTCGCCAAGCGAAGCGAAGTTACTCTAGCGATGGTTGATTTGCATACGGCGCCAAATTCAATTTCCAATGGAAGTATTCGTAGCAGAACTACACAAGCCTGGGAAACCTCCAAAACAGCAAATAAAATTTTAATTTTGCCCTGCACATGTGCCCACTGTGTAGTTAAGTTGCCATGAGTTAGGAAATGTAGGGGGAAGGAGGGGAGCCCCAAAATTTTTTTCGATCGTTTTCAGCCTATCACCCATAATAAAGAAAAAACGCCAGTGTTTTTTGGGACTTAGAAAAAATTTTAACTTTTTTTGAAGCCTGGTCTGAGGTGGCCAAGGAAGTCTAGCGTAAAAGGTAGCGTTCAGAACAATGCGCCCGTTAGTGAATTTGCGTAGTTACGTCCGTTGTGCAAATTCGCCAGGCGTAAGGTTGCGAAGTAACACTAACGAAGTTACGCCAGCGTCCGTTAGTGAATTTGCGAAGTAACGAAAATGCCCAACGCTAGCGAATTCACGCTAGCGTTAGGCGCTTCGGCGCTTAGTGAATTTGCCCCATAGTGTTCCCTGCGGGAGCCAGCCAGGGCTTAAGAGGAGAGGCTGATCCGGATAGAGCTGGCCGGACCCAAGAGGGTTGCCTGTGAGTGTGAGTTCCCCCTGGCAGTGTGCAGTTACAGGAAGAGTCATATGTGTATACACAGTAAAGCCGGGAGATTGAGCCCTGTGAATGTGCTGCTGTTCGGTCATGAAGGTCATGACAAATAAAGCGGATGTGTTTGACTTCAACTGTCTGCTTTGTGTGTCTTAACTGGAGACTTTCCCCCAAACTTAATCGTGGTACATTCAGGGTTAAAAGGGGTACAGCATAGGAGATATTTGCCCCCATTACAAGCAATCTGCTTCAAAGTCATCTACTAATTCTTTGACCTTATGTCTATGGAGCTTCTCGTTCATCCAGTTTATGATATACAGTATATAGTAGAGTTGAGTCTAAAGCAACTTAAATTTCTGAGTTTTCTTGAAAATGATTCACAGATTTTACTACCCATAAGGGTTTAAAGGCTGGGGAATTTCCCTACCATTCAGTTGAAGTAAAGTCCAGTTGCTTTAGACTTAAATGCTCTGGTCAGGGTCATTTTTCAGAGGCTTTAGCAGAAAGGTTTCTATTCCACCTTGTGGCATTATATAGAATCTGCCAAAATATGATGATTGGTGGTTTTAAAATGCAGCAATGTATGTATCATTCACTTCTGATTGATTTGATTTTCTTTTGTAGGTAGAAAAGAGTACTTTTAAGGTATGCCAATTAGTCCCCTTATCCAGAAGATCCCAAACATTCCAGATAATAGTTCCCAAACCTGTATTTATATTTAAACAGTTAGATGGTTTTTACCCATAACCTGGTGTAATTTTAATGATTTAAGACTTTACAGTTACAACTTGGTAGTTACATGCCTGTGAGTTTTACTGTCACAGGAAAGTTATTCGATGACTTGTTAAAAGATCACATTTAAAATGATGTTCTGATAAATGGTACTAAGTGCATGTCTTTATAAAGGACAAAGCCCCCTATTAAGCCCTGTGGCCCATGCATCAGGAGGGAGCTCCTGCTGCGGGTGTCATAAACATTCCCCAAACTCACTCATTAAGCTTGTAGGGGCCAGAACACCTGCTTTTCTTAAAAAAATACTATTGCTTCACCATCTCATTCTGGTAGCCTGCACTTACAGTGGGGGAAACTTTTTAAGGTGAAAGGTACACTTTAATCTCCAACCTGAATATAATAATAATACTAATGTGTGTGTGTGTGTAAGGGGTTACTACAATACAGAGTTATTTTACATTGCATTGTAACATTAGCGTTGAATATCTTCTAATCTAGAATAATAATAAGCAAAAGAAAAACATACTGCTTTTTTTTTAAATAAGCTTTTGTGTATAATAACTGGATGGAGATATTCTGTAAATGTTATGTAAGGCATTTTCAAACTTCTCTGCCTGGTAACAGACAGACAGCTGCTTCATCCGATTACTTGCAGACCAGACTGCCTCATAACATTTATAACATAATTGTATCTGAAGGGTTATTCTGTAATCTCCATTACAGCTGAAAATTTGTTTTGGCTGTGAGAAACCTTTTTCTTTCTTTTTTAATACTTTGTTTTAATAAATGATCGTATTGATGATTTCTGCTGATTGAACATTATTCTTTAATCAGTATTTAAAAAAAGTTGCAGGTTCTTGCATCACTTTCCCTTCCTCTGATGCAGTAATGAGATGCCAAGCGGGTGCCATATAAGAAGAGCTTGTGCACCAAATGTTTGAAGATAATGTGCACCGTAATAGGAGGAGGATCACCAGTCAGTTGCTGCTTAGCCTGCCTTCTGTGTCTGCAGCTACCTGGCCTGTCCCTGCCACCAGCCAGCAGTAGTTCCAATAATAAAACCCTTCCAAAGGCTAATACTATTACTGAACAGCTTAACAGATAGCTTTTCTTTAGTCATTTCATCTGACTTCAGAGCTGAGTGAAACAATATTTCTATTTCTAGTCATCAGCTCATATGCCTGCAAACTAATAGCAAGTGTATATAAATGTCTGACTGTCTGTCTGATTCTGTGCCATGGTGTGGGAGCTGGCTGGGCCTGGGAGGGAGTAATAAGGTAGAATAGTCTGGAGGAACACACAGATTACAGGTGAGCTGAACAAAAATACAGTCTTTACTCTAGGAACCTGGACCGGGTCTGGGAGGAAGTGAGGCTGCAGGAGCCCCAAGGATACAGTTAAACAGATGGTCCCTGTTTATCTCATGGCTGCAAAATAATTATAATTGGAAGGGTTCAGGACTGTCACACCTGGTCTGGGAAGAAGTGAGGCAGCAGGCTACAGGAACACCAAGGCTACAGCTGTGCTGAGCAAACGGTCTATAGTCATCTTATCTGGCTGTAAATAATTGAACGGGTATCATACAAGACTGGCTGACTAGGTCTGGGAGGGATAAGGCTGCAGGAAGACCAAGGCTGCAGCTGAACAAATGGTCTTCTGGTCATCTGGTTGTAAATAATAATAGTAAGGGTACAAGATTTTCAAAATGGGGCTGAGCAAAAAAAACAACAAAACGTTCTATTCTAGTCATCTCATCTGGCTACAAAATAATAGTAAGGTCACAGGACTTGGGTCTGGAAGGGAATAAGGCTGCAGGGCTGCTGAGCTGAGAAATGTCCTCTATTCATCTGACTGCAAAATCATTGTAAGGGTATAGGACTGGGTCTGGGGGGTATCAGGGTGCAGGAGTAAGGCTACAGCTATGCAAATGGTGTTGATTCATTTAATCTGGTTGCAAAATAGTTGTGATTGTCAAGATACCATACAGAACTGTACAGGACCATACCTTTTCAAATTTGGCTGGGCAATCTCAAGCTTCATAGGTAATTCTAATGGAGAGGAGTAGTTCATTAACTAACTTAACCTAGTGGGCGACTGTAGTTAACGTATTTCCAATCCAGTTCATAACAATTAGTTGTTTAGCATAGAATAGCAGGAACCTGGCAAAGGGCCTGATTTTATTCAGCAGGAAAGGGTATTCATAAAACCAAACAGACATGTTTCTGAACTGTACAAATTGGGGAAAGCTATATTATCTTCCAAATATCGGACCACATCCCTCCTATACGTTTGTAATGGTGGCCATTCCAAAACCAGAATGAGGGGCCAGAGATTTTACAAGCAGCTACCTATGCTCTGTATAGAGTTGTAATTGTTGCTGGGCAGGAGTTATAGCCTAAACATTTTTGAGGGCTTCCCAAGATTCCAGTCTAAGAACTAGAAGGGTTAGACCTATATCTGCTTCATCAATATGGAACCAACTGTGGACATGGTAAATTTGGCTAGTCAGAAAGTAATAGCATAAGTGCGTGAGAGCAAGGCCTCCTTCAGCTATCAAAGCTGTGAGTAAATTCCACGAGAAGCGAGTAGTTTGTTGGCCATAGAAAGAGAATAAGGATGAAATTTATCGTTTGGAATCTTTGTCTTTGGACCCCATAATGGGGAGATATGGAGTTTATATAAAAATGTAGGCAAGTATATAATCTTGAACAGGTTCACTCTCCCCTACAATGCGAGGGACAGGTTGGATCAAACTGATGTTGTATTACCAAATTGGCCTAGCGATTCGATTAATTTATTTAACCCAATACTGTGTCTACTATTTTGACCCAGCTAGTGGTCTAGTGTACATCAAAATCACCCATAATGCAGAGGGGTGCAGCTGGGAGAGAGGCAAAAAGTTTAGAAATACTGTATGTTCCAGTAATGATAATGAAAATGGAGGACAGTAGATGTTGACTAGGGTTAAAGGTTGGTTATTGAGTTTGCATTATAGGACAATGTAACGGCCGGAAAAATCAATGGCATGCAAAAGTACTTTTTTGTTCTGACTTTTAACAGCCTCAGATGTCAGGGTGTTCGAGTGTCCAACTAGACAGGCCTACTTACAAGCCCAAAGTCCAGGGTAGCAATATAGGATATCACAGTGTAAGAAGACCACTTGTCAAGTTGAATCTTTTCCAAAGCGTAAAGAACTGCAGCAAGGTATTAAGTTGCACCAACTTGTATGGAAAGACAATGATGAGTGAGTTGAGGGTTATTATTAAAACATTATAGAATATTTAATTTGAAGCCATTGTAAAATCCAAATAGGATCAGGTATAAGATAGTGAGAAAGAAAACAAATGAATACATACAGTAGATACATTTAAGAAAATGAAAAAAAGACAAAAACTTTAGCGTAAATATACACGTATTAATTACGTTACTTTTGTACTTTTATATTTAATTTAAACATACCTAATTGGTATGGGAAACCATATATGTCCATAAGGTATTCTTTACATTCTATTGAAGGGAAAAAAGAAGATCCAAGTAATTAAAGTAAAAAGAAAGAAAATATTAACTAATACCAAAAAAAAAAGACTTCTGTGTAGTTTTTTCTTCTCCTGTATCACACTGGTTTCCTCTGTGTAATGCATGTTTATGAATTGACAGGCTGCATTGTGGAGGCAAATTTAAATGAATAAACTGAAGTGTTATGTTGACAACTTATTAAAAATTTAATGGGTTTCTAACCCTTAGGTTACTTTATTTTTACAGTTCACATTCTCTCCTGAAAAAGGAATACACGAATGTCAAAAAGACTGGATGATAATAGCTCAAGGCTTCTTTCCAAAAATAAAATATAGTCTATCTCTGTCAGTTCATTTTGAGCAACATGCTTTACATGAATTACTCAAGAGCCCAATAATTCATTTTGCCAAGAAACCTTATGTCTAAAAACTGAGCAAATTGGCATTTTTGTACAGTGTCAAGATAAAATACTGGTGATGTCAATAATTTTTGCATGTCTGTATGTAAAGCAATTTTATACCCATATAGTGTACACATGAAACAGCGCTGTACTTCAAATTATTTTAAAGCCTAAATAACCTAAAGTTATTAGTTATTAGATGATAGATTGCAATGGCCTTAATCCATAAGAAACAATGTAAACAAGAAAAAATGTACTGAAAATATTGCACTCTAGCACCATTCCCTGCACCCAGATGCAGGATTTAGCAGTAAAAAAATGTTGTCTACACATGGTGCGACAAAATGTGAAATCCCAATGGCTTCATCTGTAAATATTTTTAAGACTTTTTCAGTTACAAAAGCTAGGCTACGGAAAACGCCTTTTGTGTAGATGTCTCTGTTTTTCATGACAAAATAAATCATCACATTCTAGTTGCTGCACATTATACGGACGATTTTGCATTGCTTCCAAATGGTTGTTTACAATAATTCTTAATATCTATTTTCACATTCATTTTATACATAAGGTTGTCTACAGTTAAGTCAAAGCATTACGTGAAATGTTTCCCCAGATAATTTAGTTATTTAAATTTATTTTGCTGCATTTAAAGTAACTTCACAGTGAAAGTTTTGATGCCTTAAAGCATCAGATATATTTGTTTCAGTTGGGATTAACATGCTAAAGTACTTCCTAAGGCAAATTACCCTTGCTGTGGGAAAATAAATATGTTCTATTGTGATCAAGACAGAAGAAGCTGAAAATGCTTCATATATACTTTAATACTGGTACACCCTACAGATTTGGGGACTACTATTTCAGTCCCATTTAAGTAAGTTCTTCTTTTTATGAATACCCTTTTCTCTGAAATAAACAGTATGCAGTACTTGTACTATGTAACATAAATCCATATGAATGGCATATCAATCCTATTGCTTTTATAATGTTATAATGTCTTGGCAGTTATTGTAATATTAAACTATATGTATAAAATAAGCTTCTGATGTGGAGGCCTATTTATTAAAGGTGGAATTTGAGTTTTAGTTTATAGGCAGATTTAAGGGTCGAAGTGAATTGGAGGGAATTTTCAAAGTCAAAAAATTCGAAATTCTAAGTAATTTTTTGGATACTTCAAATAGGATAATTTACTTTGACTTTGATTCGAAGTAAAAATCATTCAAACTATTCGACCATTCAATAATCGAAGTACTGTCTCTTTAAAAAAACTTCGTCTTTAATACTTCACCAACTTAAACCTGCCGAAGTGCTATGTTAGCCTATGGGGACCTGCCAGAGCATGTTTCTAAGTTTTTGGGTTTCGAAGGAAAATCGTACGATTCGAAGTACGATCAGAGTACGATCGTACTACGATCGAAATACGATCGTACGATGAATAAAATCCTTCAAATTCGAATGTCGGAGGATTCGATACGATGATCGAATTTAGAAGTATTTTCCGCTTCGAAATCCGACCCTTGATAAATCTGCCCCTTAATGTTTTTTTCGTTTTTTTGAAACCATGAATAAACAAATTTCCACGATTGTCAGTCATTTATCAAATGAATTGAACTGAAAAATCACTAACGGGATAAAGTATCAGAAAAGTTGCTGTTTTTGCTTGTTGACCTGTCACATGATAACTATGACTTTTTCGTATTGTCGCACAAAGCCCAGCATCTATCTGACATAGATTTCTACATAATTTGACAGGTTTTAGCTGGAATACTGTATTTTCAGATTCAGTTTTTTAGTATAATAAATCCCAGAAAATGCTTTTTTCCTGCAACTTTTTTTGTTTTTTGGTGACAAAAAGCCCGACCTGAACAAGTCAAGGTTTACTAAATCAACCCCATAGTCTATGAAAGACATAGGAAGGTAGTGACATAGGAAGGACAATGTTGTCTATTTCAAGACTTTTGGTGTACTGTATTTAATTTGATCCAAAGAGCTTCATAAATAAATGCGTAATAGATAATATGGCTTCAGCTTCCAATAGTAGTTTCTGTAGTTCAAAGATGAAACAGTACAACATAGAGTAGACAATGTAGGGCATCTCAAGACTTTTGTACTGCTCCACTACTTATTTTCTGTTTTTAGTACTAACCTTGTAAATATTGTACATGAAAATCTTAACTCTACCCAAAAGGACACCCATAACAGTGTAGTATATAAAGCTATTGTATGTCCTGTTGATATAATTTCACAGGTTAAATGAAAAAGTTTACAGTACTGTTTTTATTCTAAAAAAAAACAAGCAGAGGATATGCTTTAGTAGACAAATTAATAACAAAGCATCATGATTCTAAGAATTTCCTCATAGAACAATAAAGCAGACCTTTTGGATACATCCATCCTTACTATAAAGGGTCAAACTATTTAATGCCAGCTTGTAATACCACATGTGTTTATACATCAGCTCTTAAGCAAGTGAAGGATCTCGTCTTCTGGTTTGGGAATAAAAATCTAGTTTTCTAAGCAGCCTGCACCTTTGCTATGTAATCTATATATTTTGTGCATATATATTAATCCAGGTAAATTCAGTACTTCAGGTGATTGATCAAAGTTATGTGAGATCCCACAACAATGTTATGTTCTACATTACTTTTACATTTTTATTCGCAATGGACTCTTCAATGCATTAGTTCTTCATTACTATTATAACTAAAATGCCATATATTAAATGGACATAGTAGGTTGAAGTGATAGGTGCATATTAAGGTATTTTTTAACAAACAATAAGGGCACAAATGTACAATAAAAAAACCTACCAAATTAATAAAGTTGTCCTGGTGCACCATCCCCAGACCCTCAGCTAAGGCAAGCAGAAATCTGTTGAAGGGCAAATAGGTTATGGACACTCAATGGGGTATATTTATCAAAATGTGAAGTTAGATATTACCACAGTCCTCCACTCTTCATTCATTTCTATGGGATTTTCAAAGGCATATTTCAAAGGATGAACTTTCACTTTCACCCATTGATAAATACTTGTTTAAAAATCCCATAGAAATGAATGGAGAGTGGCGGACTTTCACTCTAGAGGACTGTGCCAGCCTCTAACTTCACTCTTTGATAAATATACCACAAGTAATCCACTAGGGCCACAAAATATAGTAGAAATGTTTATTTTATAACACCTTTTTTGTAGCCTTACACGTTCCTTGCCCAAAGAAGCACTTAATTCGTTTTCATTATGGGGAAAAAAACCCATGCTGAACTCCAAAATTTGTACTTTGCACACTGCTTTGCTGAGTAAATACCCCTTTCAAAGTGTTTTAAGTTTAATCCGTCAAGAATTTTAAATGAAGATGCTCCCCAGGAGACATTTATCCTAATCAAAAAAACCTGAAAACTCAAAGATCTGGAAGTGATCAATTATTAAAAAATTTCAAAAATGCAATTTCATAAAAGCTGAAAAAAACAACAACCCACATCACATTCTACCCATCATTCGGTCTGATAATTTTCAAATTAATCTCAAAAACTCAAATACAAAAATGGCTTGAATTTTGCTAATACAACTCCAAATGACTTTTACATGATCTCCGCTTTTAAATTCTGAATTTTTATATTTGAGTTTCTTTGTGCTTAAAGGGATTATGTCATGATTTTTATGATGTCGTTTTTATTTCTAAATCACACTGTTTACACTTCAAAAAATTCACACTACAATATAAAATTTCATTCCTGAACCAGAAAGTGTATTTTTTTAGCTGTAATATTGGTGTTTATGCAGCCATCTCAGGTCATTTTGTCTGGTCATGTGCTTTCAGAAAGAGCCAGCACTTGCTGATGAAACTGCTTTCTGGCATACTGTTTTTTCTCCTACTCAATGTAACTGGATGTGTCACAGTGGGACCTGGATTTTACTATTGAGTGCTGTTTTTAGATCTACCAAGGAGTTGTTATCTTGTGTCAGGGAGCTGTTATCTGGTTACCTTCCCATTGTTCTATTGTTAGGCTGCTGGGGAGGAAAGGGGGGGGGTGATATCACTCCAACTTGCAGTACAGCAGTAATGTCACATTATTTTACAAACGTAGACCAAATATTCATCAGTGCAGTAACCCAAAGCAACAGCTCAGCAAGATAAGATTCCAGCAGGTTAAATAATGATTGAAAACATCTGACTGGTTGTGCTGGGTTGATATATTGGTATACATTCAGCCAGTTTTAGAAATGAGCTTTATTTTATATTAGCTAATGATAAAAATTAAGAAAACTCTGCAATCCACCAGTTGGACTGAAATAATAAGAAATAGGAATTGAGTGATAATGCCATTCCTCTATGCAAACTGAAGTAATTGTATAGTATATTAATTGCAGTAAAATGAATAATTAGCTATTAACAAAATCACCTTAAAGAGTACAGAAATGAATGCTATCAGCAACAAAATACAGTTTAGACAATTTAAATCAAATGTACTTGTATTTATTAAACCATTTCTAGAAATTAATGTCATGAGTATTGTCTTATTGTAATATTATCATGTGCAGCATAGTATAGATCTACTATATACAGTAACTGGTAATTAAACAGTTTCTTTCCTACTTCATGCTGTTCCTCCTGTGCTACAGTCCAGTGTTCCATGGCTTCTAGCAAAGAATGATCAAGAAAAAAAGGATTCCCAGTTATCTACAGGGTGAATGCCAAAAGAGACTGCAAAACAGATATATATATTTATATATTTTTTATGTTTCTCAAATATTCTCAATATCAGGGGGATTAATTAAATAAAGCAGCTTATGGTGATCATGTGAAATGTATTTCTTCAAAGTACATGCTATTGCTTTATTAAACCCCCTTCCAGCTGTGTGAAAATGTACTTTCAAAAATCTACAACTTCTACATTTTTGTTAAAATTTGCGCCAGAAGAAAAAACGTCTCCTCATTTATTACATTGGATATCCATTTCTAATCTCTGGCGCTGTTTCAGATTTTTAAAAAGATGCCCTGGTTACTTTTCCTGATTCAGGGTTTTCATTTCCAGCCTTTTCTAGTCCAATATCCTGTGTTGGCCCACTGCTATTGATGCTCTTTCTGCACAATTAAAGATGAGGATACTTATGAGGATGTTATTTTTCTTGCATGAATGCCTTCAGGCTCATCAACTAACGTGAACCACTGTAGTTTGAAATACTATTAAACATATTGGGTGTATTTTGCAATGGGGAAAATGAAACTGTCATGTCACAATCTTCTCCTTCCACTGGCATATATGGTTTCTTACACTTGAGACTGCCAGTTAATCCTAGATTACTGCTTGTTTTCTGCTCTGCTGCAACTGAATCTGGCGTTTCTGCTTTAAAGTGTCAGGGGGCCTATCGGCTCCCAGCAGGAGGAGTGTGGACCAAGGAGGAAGCTCTAGGGTTCAAGTCCAAGTTTGCGGAATCCAAAAAGGGGTCAGGCGTAAACGTAGTCAGGATCAGGCAAGAGTTCAAAAGGCAGGCAGAATAGGATCAAGGTCGAGATTCAGGCAAGGTCAAAGTCCAAGAAACAGATCGCAAGAATAACAGAACACCCAGGAATGCAGTAACACCAGGTGCGCAACGTCATGACGCCGGCGTCAGGATGCCGGTGTTACTGTTCCCCACGTGTTGGCTATGGGTGCTGCCTTCTTGGATGCAATACTGGAGAAGACGGATGCGCTGAGCGGTCCTGACATAAACATACTGTAGTATTGGAACATTATTCTTTATGCCTTTACTCTCCTTACCAAGATGGCAGTAAATACTTTTTTACTCCCCAGCTATGATCTTTCCTATCTGATGATCCACATTATCACATAATTGTGATCTGAACATGCATAGCTATCCCTGCCATCTAGATGCTTTGCGATAGAAATGGAGGGCGAGAAATGGAAGAGTGTTGGACAATCCTTTGTCACAGGAGTGCGCATTATGAGCCCGCACATCAAGGATAGGTGTCCTTTAATTTTCCTGATGTGTTATAATAACTGGTACTTTGTTTATCAACCTTCCTCCCCACTAATTTACACTAGCGCATTGTATCGCAGGTTTTTAGTGTAAGAGGGCAATCTGATGACAAGCATTAGAACATTGTAGAGAATGCAACCAAGAATGGTATGATGGTTTGGGTGAAAAGAAGGAGACAAAGGTAAAAGGTTGATACAGAGGTATATGAGGGGGGCTGCAAAGAAAGGTAACACATAAATGGCACAAATCCAATTAATATACTTTTACTGTGATATAATTGCAGCAAATGAGAAACAGAGGCATAAGTAGTAAGTCTATGAGATGTGTTTACAATAGATGAATCATTGTTGTTTTAGAGATACTGAAGACAATGAACGTCCAAAAAAGAAGAGTAAAGAAATTTGAAAAATGGTTCCAATATTTAAACAGTGAACAGAGATAAAGATGAGTATCATAAATTCTGGTCGGTTTTATGAGTCAGGGAAATAAGAGACCGGGAAAATAAGTTAATGATGATTTCACATTTGTATGTTCAGTTTTACAAAATTATCATTTCAACTACTGTATGGAAAATTGTTGACCACCCCCATAATAATAGGACTGTCTAGCAACACAATATGCGTTGTGTAGTCAATTGCACTGTTGAAAATGACAAAACGTGTTAACTAATATAATACTATGTGGAAAAACAGTGATCATATTTGTTAATCATCTAATTTATAATCCTGTATTGTTCTTCTAAACAATTACATTGAAAATACAACATAATTAGACTTGTGTGACTTAGTCTGTGATGCTGGCTACAGCTGATAATGATTTGCAGGTCTAAATAATAAAGAAGGTTGCAGTTCTCTGCAAATTAGAGATTATCCGTGGAACACAAAATATGGTAATACAGTTAATTGTAAATGCTTGTTTCTTTGGACATCTCTTATTTTAGCTCAATAAATGTTTTCCCAAACCACGGATTTATCAGTGATTGAACTGGGGAATCCATAAGAATATACAGCAGTTTCATCTGCTTTCCTATTATTTTTTTTCTGGGATACATGTGACTTAAATCATTGGCTTCAATGAATTTCAAGATTTTTTTAAAAGTTTTGCTAATATATAATTTGATAATTATCTTTCACTGGAATAAATTTTCCCAAAACAGAAAATAAATTGTTAAATAGAAAAAAATAACAAGTGGTACGCATCAGTACTGCTAGAAAAAAAAGCTAAATGACATCTACTTCTATGGCGTATTAAGGGGTTTATTTATTAAAGTCTGATTTGTTCTTGTTGGACTTTTAGGGGCAGATTCATCGTAAATCTAAATTTATCATGTAATGTCTCTATAAAAATTCTACTTCGACCATTCGCCATCTAAAACCTGCCGAATAGCTGTTTTAGCCTTTGGGGGAACTCCTAGAACCTATTTGGAGTCATTTGGTGGACTTTTTTTTTGGGGAAAAACTTAGAATCAAATTCGTACGATTCAAATTCAGTTGAATATGGACCTATACCGTTGAAAACTGACCTATTCGACTAAAATAAACGTAACTTAAAGATTCATTTCGGTTGGTCTTTTTGAATTTAATTTTTTTTTTAATCCGAAATTCGACCCTTGATAAATATGTCCCTAAAAGTGGAAAAAAACTATTTGAGAAAATTTCAGATTTTTCTATAAAAAAACCCTTAGCAAATATTTTAATACTTGTGACTTTGGAAAAGTAAAATTTTTACTGAAAATGTTCCACATTAAAATGGCGCTGTCCGCTGATCTGTGAAGTGTGCGCAATTTTGGAAGTGTATTACCCAGCGATAAATCGCCTCTTCTTCAGAGCGACTAATCTCCCCGGACTACCTCTTGCTGGCTAGAATCTAAATCGCCGGATGGCGGGAGTGCTTTGGGGCAAATTCACTAATCGCCGAAGCGCCTAACGCTAGCGTCAATTTGCTAGCATTGGTAATTTTCGTTACTTCGCAAATTCACTAACGAACGCCGGCGTAAATTCACTAGTGTTACTTCGCACCCTTACGCCTAGCGAATTTTCTATTATGGATTTGCCTAGTGCAGTCTCATTAAGGGTATAAGTGGCTTGGATATTTTTACATCACAGGTGCATGACTTCACATTTATCAGCATTGAACATTTGCCACTTAGCTGCCCAGATTGCCAGTTTGTCAATACCCTGTTGCAAGCATCCACATCCTGGATGGTATTAATTGGGCTGCATAGTTTGGTCTCATCTGCAAACACTGATGCATTACTTATAATACTCTCCCCATAGTTATTCATGAACAAGTTAAATAAAAGTGGACCCAATACAGAACTCTGAGGAATCCCACTAAGAACCTTACTCCAAGTAGAGAATGTGCCATTAACAACCACCCTATGTACCCCATCCTGTAGCCATAAGAAGGAAAACTGAAAAAATATTAAATTTTTAATCAGAAAAGAATTGCTTTAAGCTTACTGGAGATCATTTATAAAACTTTGTGCAGTGGAGATCGGTTTACACAATGAATATACTGTATTTGCTTTGAGCATGGTTATATTTATAAAGCAGGTTTTATAAAGCAGGAATTTTTTCACACTGTAAAAGTCCATAAGTAGTGATTTTATTTGCCAGCCATGGATTTGCGACGAAATTTCTAATTTCTCCATATGCAGAGAAAAAACACCCATAAGAAAAAACTCCCATTGACTTTAATGCATTTGGACAAAAAAGTCTCCATAAGGAAAAATGCTCATTGACAGTTTTGGCGAGTGTTAAAAAAAATTGCATGTAAAAGCGCTCATTGACTTTCATGCACTTCATGAATTTTTGCCGTTTAACAAATTTTTAGCGAAGTGACATATTCGTTCTTCGCTATCCATAAGAGCTTTTTAAATATGCCAAAAAGCGCAAATTGCGAGTATATATAGGAATACTCTACATTTGAGTACCACCACAACTTTTTTTTTCCAAATTTTGCAAAACAGTTTTTGCAAGTTGCAAATTTAATAACTATTATCTATTTTCTTGCATAATGACCTCACACATTGCCTGCACTCACGCAAAGACCTATCTCATTTGTGAGCCATATGCTAATATTTTTCGCAAGGCGAATTCGCTCAGGAAAAAACATAGGCAATACAACCATTTGTATGCACTGCGAGAACTTTATAAATTACTCCCACTTTGTTGCTTTGAGTAAGTTATCTGGAGAACATGCATTCCATTTGAGAGGAAAAAAAATTGATTGTATTTGTAATATATTTATTGTGTATTTTTCTACTTATTTACATTACTCTGTTCTACCTGTACATACTTTATGTAGACTGGATAATTTAAAACTGGAATTATATAACTTTAAATGAACTTGTCATGTATCTTATACTAGAATAATTTCAAATTTCCTGTGAAAATTCGCCGGTGACAATTTACACACCAGCGACGATTAACGGATGCCCATTCAACTTCGACACCGATGCCAATTTTGACGCCGGTGAGTTGTCGGCGTCAAAATTCAAGTTTTTGCAAATTTTTCGCCCATTTTGTGAATTTTGCGGGAAAAATTCCCCCATCACTCGTAAATGCCATTATGCAATGCGGTGTGTCATGATGCAATGTGCATCCAGACCCTGCACACATGGGAGCAAATTTACTAAAGGGCGAAGTGACTAATGCTGGTGAAAATTCGCCAGCATGACGTCATTTTGGGACTTCGCTGATTTACTAACGGACGCTGGCGTAATTTCTCTAGCAAAGGAGATAGACTCTAGTGCTACTTTGCACACTAACGCCTGGCGAAATTTTTGCGCTGACGAATGGACGTAACTATGCAAATTCACTAAGATGCAGATTTTACTGAACGTTACCTCTTGCGCCAGACTTGCCTTCGCCACCTCAGACCAGACCAAGCGCAATAGAGTAGATAGGAGTTCCTCAAAAAAAATTTGAACATTTTTCTAAGTTCCAAAAAAACGCTGGCAACGGTTTTCAGGGTGATAGGCTGCAAAAGATCGTAATTGTTTTTTAGGGTACCCGGCTTCCTCCTACATTTCCGTACATATGGGATATAACCTATACACTGGGTTCATGTGTAGGGCATTATAACAACTCTATTTTCTTTTATTAAGCTTCCCTGGGCTTGTGTAGTGTAATGTATTTGCTGCAATATTCCATTGAAATGTAACTTCCCGCCGTATGCAAATTAGCCAACGCAAGCGCAACTTCGATTTGCTTGCCGAATTATCGCTAGGAAAACTTTGCCATTGTTTGGTGCCCTGGACGCAACTTCACATTTTAGTGAATTAGCGTTGTTCTGGCGAATTTTCACCTGGCGAAGTGTGGCCATGTGAGCGAAGCTGTCGCTGACGAATTTCCGGAGGTTAGTGAATTTGCCCCATGGAGTTTTAAGCATTCCAAGAATTCCATTCCTTGTTTGGTTATCAAGTTGTTTCCCTTCTGGTATCCTGGCTAACAATTTATGATTCTTCTGGTTTAACTACTACCTGTTCTGACTCCACTTGTTTACTACCTAACCTGCCCCTCTGCCTGTTTCCTGACTGTAATCCAGTTCCACCTGCCCTGACCTTTAGCCTATCAGACCTCCCACTTGCCTAATCCCTGGTTCTTTGTTTAGACCTCTCCAACCTATTTAAACTTCCACTGCTTCCTGTCTCCATTTCGTGATAACTTGATGTCAGTGTGGTTTGCTACCTATGACTGATCCTCCTTATCGGTGACAACTAATTGCAAGAAATCTGTTATATGCCATAGATGTGTGCTACTTTTGCAGCTTTTAGACTCAAAAAATACATACAGAAACATTTTCATTCACTCAACCTTGAGTGGACTTTGGCAAAGTATAGATATAAGGTCTTATCTAACTCTCCACATATTCCATAACACCCCTTATACTTTAATATAACATTTTAAATGTATAAAGTTACAGGGGGATAACATATCAGCTTTTGCTATAAGTAAATATACAATTGCATCACTAAAGGATAATATCCATAATCTAAATCACCACCTTGTCAGCAGGATTGACCACTATATTTCACAGTTTCTATTTATTTCTATATCAAAGTTTTTTAATTGCCAAGTTATCCTATCTTGATATTTAGCCTCTGCTATTTGTTTGTAAATGTGGGGTAAAAAGTAAAAAGACGTTATAAATGAAGGAGATATTAAATATTTCATAGAAACCATTTTTTTTGTAACAAGGAAACAATTGATATAAACTGTCCATAGTAAATGATATAAAAATAATAATTTTATTAGACAGAGGGGCCGATTCACTAAACGTCGAAAAAGTGAGTGTTATTTTAGCATGCATTAAAAATTGTATCACTTCTTATATTTTTAGAATTAACTATCGATTCACTAAAGTTCACTTGTCTTAATAAAGAAGTGATATTTTTACGTTGATTTTGAATTGTGTGCAGTATTTTATAGCATGCTTTATTTTGTGCGGTATTTTATAGCATGCGTTATTTTGTGCGATATTTTAGGGCATTTGGTATTGTCACATGTTATTAGTGCAATTTATAGCACCTAAGACATTCGGGATGCCACTGGCAGAGTAGATGTCTCTTTTTACAGTGTTCTAGTCATTCCTTTCCCTGGGAAACTTTATTTAATTCCATGACACAGAACATAGTGCATTCTGGATCTGCCCAAGGAATCATGAAAATGTGTTAGTGGCTGTAGGTAAGGCTCCAGTTCCTCATGAAGGTCTTTAATTGCTGCCCTCACTACATCTTCTTCTATTAATCCATCTGATGTTGTTTCGTAACGCCTACTCCTGGGATGTGTTAAATTTCACATTGATATCGCACTATTTTATGCTTTTATCGCTTAAAAGATGTTAGTAAATAATGCTTTATGATTAATTCTATTCTATAAATATCGCAATGCGATTAGAATACCGCTGTGCAGAAATGCAGAATTAACGATTACGCTACATCTATTAACGCATGCGAAAATACTTTGATGAATCTTTTTTAAAAAATGCGTCTTAAGTAACGCACAAAACTGTGCGTGACTCGGCGAATCAGTGAATTAGTGAATCAGCCCCATAGTTATAAAATATATTAATTATTTTTCCAAAAATTATATACATAATATTATTTAAAGGCTAATTGTTGTAGCAGGGTAATGCATAACTTCATTCTTGTACTTGTACTTGTAAAACATTATTCATGATTAAAACCAACTTTCAGATATTAGATCAGATTATAATGTGGCATATTTTACAATGGCTAATCATAGGATTATTATTCTTTATTATAGCAGCCAGTCACACTTCCCAGCTGTACACTATCTCTAGACTAAATTGTATCAGCCATTTAACATTCTTACATGCTTTTGCAGTTTGGGAGGAAACCACAGAAGGAACTAAAAATGGCATACAGAGGACATCTTAATTTAAATTTTCCAAGATCCCAGTCTTGCAAGGCAAATACTGTATTTTAAATCTGTGCTTACATTAATGGTAGGTGTTTGGTTGGCTTATATTTGTATTGGTATGCCTTATATGGTTTATGCACAAAACAAATTCATTTTTAAATAATGGCTCATAACATTTCTGGTGTGCATATCAAAAACCACTAATTTTGAACTGTGATTTCTTATACCAATGTGTGCATGTAGTGAATAAGGAGAAAATTGCCAAAACATTTTATATATTCTAGTATTCTTTGTTGTCCTTGAACTTTGTTATCCTTTCTTACTAGTATAATTTGAAATTAATGAATAAATATTTTGTTTTCTGTAGGTTAAAGGCATCACTTATCTCCATCTTTTCAAGGAATTTTCTAAGGTCCATGGGAAATCTTGTCAAATGGGATGCTGAGATGCCGGTGATTTTTACAAATTATCTGTGAAGCACAACCTATTGTTTGTGTCAACCCTTTCTCTAAAGCTGTCAAATCTAAAAATAATGTCAAAGAGCGTAGGAATAGGTACAAATAAAGATGTCACTCTATAACCAATGCCCTTGTTCAACAAACAAAGGACATACATGGTAAAGAATGACAAGCAGAATTTAACAGGAATATCTATGACAGAAGGTATGCCCTCCCTTCACCGTAATTTAGAATGACCCTAAGCAAACTGCATGAAGTTGGCTATAGAGTATAAATTGCAGTTTGATCTTCATGGAAAGAAAAGAATATGGTTTTAACTTGGTAGTTGAAGAACTCCAGATAAAATTAATTTTAGTTTAAATAAAATTTAAATACAACTAAAATGTGTATTTACATTATAGTGTGCAAATATTGGTGGTAAGGGAGTAAACTGAGCATTTATTAAATGGAAAAATATCCTTGGATATAGTTGAAGGTGTGGCTTTTTTGGGGCTCTGGATCACATTGTGATAAAAATGAATTGGATACACAAGATTGAAGAGACATATGGGGCACATTTACAATTCGATAGTCAAAGTTTTTTTTTGTTTGAATTTAGCTGTTTTCGATCGAATTAAAATCGTTTGAGCGATCGTAGAAATCGTTTGAATCGAATGATTTAATCGATCGATTTAAAAAAAAAAAAAACTTCGACTTCTAAAAGCTTCTAGTTCTAGGAGGTCCCCAGAGGCTAACATAGCAATTCGGCAGGTTTAAGGTGGCAAAGTGTTGAATTCAAAGTTTTTTAAAGAGACTTTGATTTTCGAATTCACTTCGACCCATAGATAATGTGTCCTATAAATTTCAAATTGATCTTATATGGGCTATTGTATTGTTCTGTGCCATTACTGTCCACAATGTCTATGGCTGACTTATTTCAAAACCATATTTGATTTTGCATATAAACTATATTGAAATAAAGAAAAAATAAACAAAAATGAACAAGAACAGAGACGTGCAACTAAAGTGCAGAGACCTGCAACTAAATTGGTTAGAGGGACGAAAGACTTAAATTATGAGGGTAGACTGTCAAGGTTGGGGTTGTTTTCTCTGGAAAAAAGGCGCTTGCGAGGGGACATGATTACACTTTACAAGTACATTAGAGGACATTATAGACAAATAGCGGGGACCTTTTTACCCATAAAGTGGATCACCGTACCAGAAGCCACCCCTTTAGACTAGAAGAAAAGAACTTTCATTTGAAGCAACGTAGGGGGTTCTTCACAGTCAGGACAGTGAGGTTGTGGAATGCACTGCCGGGTGATGTTGTGATGGCTGATTCAGTTAATGCCTTTAAGAATGGCTTGGATGATTTTTTGGACAGACATAATATCAAAGGCTATTGTGATACTAAACTCTATAGTTAGTATAGGTATGGGTATATAGAATTTTAATTAAAAGTAGGGAGGGGTGTGTGTATGGATGCTGGGTTTTCATTTGGAGGGGTTGAACTTGATGGACTTTGTCTTTTTTCAACCCAATTTAACTATGTAACTATGTAACTATGTAACTTATACATAATTTATATATTTAAGACATCAATATGAAAAGAACTGTTTGTTATGTAATATCTCTGTATAGCATATACTACAGGTGTGGGACCTAGAATGCTTGCGAGCTGTGGTTTTCTGGATACTGGAACTTTCAGTAATTTGGATCTCCATACCTTAAGTCTACTAGAAAATCATGTAAACATTAAATAAATCCGATAGGCTGGTTTTGCTTTCAATAAGGATTAATTATATCTTAGTTTGGATCAAATACAAGGTACCTTGTTATTATTACAGAGAAAATGGAAATCAGTTTTAAAAACATGGATTATTTGGATAAAATGGAGTCTATGAGAAACAGACTTGGATTATTTGGATAAAATGGATTCTATGACAGATGGATTTTCTGTAATTCGGAGCTTCTGGATAATAGATCCCATATCATATATTCCAAGGAATACAAAGCATATATTTCTTTAACAGGTTATATTGACAGCAAAAAAACCCCACTCAGTTCCTGTGGCATCTGGAACTATGGAAAACTTGATGTTGTGATGTAAACAAATTATTATATATATACATAAAATATTTTTTATATATATATATATATATATATATATATATATATATATACACACACACACACACACACATAAAATCAAAGAATGCAGCTCATCCCTATGTTGCAGTTAAAACCAGCTGGCTGCATGGGGTGTGGCTAATATCATACACTGAACAAAACAAATTACCCCAGCACTCCCATTATATAGCAATAAGGAAAAAACTGATTTTAGGGAAAATGTCTGTATTTAGTAAAAAGAGACACTTTTACAGTGTCCATGCATCAGTCCTAAGTGAAAAGATTATTTGCTTCTCTCTTTATTTGGCATGCCCTCTTCCAATGAAACCACTCAGCTTTATGGGCTTTTAAACACCTTCTTAACTGCAGGATTGTATTTAGAGGGGAAGGGTTGGGAGAGCAAAAATTAAGGGGAAAGTCACTTTCCCATACAGAATATACACAATCAGAGAATGCAGCTCATTACTATGTTGCAATTGCAATTAAAACCAGTTGGGTGCATGGGAGTTTTTTTTTTTTTAAAATGTTGCTCCAGTGCACCTAATTATCTTTATATTTGTATGGGATCGATTATCTGGAATGTTTGGGACCTGGAGTTTTCCAGATAAAGGGTTTTTCCTGTACCAGACCTTAGGAAATCATTTAAACATTAAATAAACCCGATAGGATTGTTGTACCACCAATAAGAATCACTATCTCAGTTGTAATCAAGTACAAGGTATTGCTTTATTACAGAGAAAAAGGAAATAAGTCTTTAGTTTGAATTATTATATTAAAATTGACTCTATGGGAGATGACCTTCCCGTAATTTAGAACTTTCTACATAACGGTTTTCCAGATAACAGATTTTGTCCCGGTACAAGCAAATTCATTGCATAAAGTTTGTTTGCACACTGCATTTTTTTGATGAATAAGAATGAAGATTTAAATATACTTTTTATAATTTAAAGTAAGGTATGCTGTTGCACTGAAGCATGCTTGTACAAGAATGAGTTTTTTAAAGAACAATTAATAAATGGTCAAAGTTAGTTTCATGAAGTGTCCAATAAATAACTCCCAGCAATATGAACACATATGAACACTTATTTCTTTACCCACAGTAACACCTTCTTTTAGTTTGTAGCATCAATCATCAAGGGCCATTTACATTTGCCATTAGTACTACATCAATCATGTATTGTATCACGTATAAGGTGTAGCTTTTGTTTTATGTTGTTATATACTGTAGGTATCCTACACCTAATATCCATGGGATTCTGTTTATTATCTACATAAGGTTGTTGGCTTCACTAGATCAAACAAATGTTTTGCTAACAGACAACAGACAATTGTACAGATAAAGACGTGAAGACTTTTTAATGACTATTATGCTTATATGTGTAATTTCAACTCTAGCAGAGGAAATATTGTCAAACAAAGATCACAAACAAAGACAACATACACGATTTGCTTTATTTAGGCAACAAATGTAAGCAAGTGTGTTTTATACCTCATAATTGACTGTTACTAATCTACATTAATATACTAATTAATATACTAATTTGCAGGATTGTTGTCCAAGTAAAGTCAATAGCCTCTCCAGCTAAAAGAATGCAATACAAATGTAGGGGACTGAAGAGTTAGCTACCCTTTATTCAGACTGTCCTTTATGATTTAGAGATCTAAGTGGGTCCTTATATACAGTATGGGATGCTGTTTCTGTTTCTTGTGTTAAAGTATTTTGGCAATTCACAAACTGGACAGAAGATGCCACTGTTCCGTTGTATAACTGGGAAAGCCCACATGTGCTCTGCCTCTTTCTTTGTATTCCACCTTCCTGGAAGATTGGTGCATGATAGGGCCTGGGCAGAGGTAGGCCAAATAGGTGAAGTTAGCATGAGAATAATCTGTTAGAGTTCGCTCTAGGAGTGAGAGATCAGGTTAGCTAGTGAGTAGCCTGAACTACCCCAAGGAGAATTAGGTTGGATGGAGTCCTGGGATTATTACGAATAGAGTAGGGACTCCAGTGTACAGATATCGGGACTACTGAAGCTTGTCTAGCTTTCACTTGAGCCTGGTACTTGGGATTGGACACTTCCGAGTTGACTAAATCCACTGTGAGATTATTGTCCCCTGATTGGTAAAGCATGGTGCTAGAATCTATGTATGTGAGAAGCTACTAAGTAACTTTACTGAATGTGTATTGACAACTGTCCTCCTGAAGGTTGTGTTATAATTTCTGTAAATAAAGAATAATCTTTCATTTTAAGAACCACTGGTGCCTAATTTATATGCTCAACCCAAGGGTTGTACTGTAGTTTGGTTATAACTTCCTTCAACAATACACGAGGGCCCACACCAGTAGATTAAAGACTTTAATTTGTGTGATAAATCAATAGTCTCCAAAAAAAAAAAAACAATTTCAGCTAACTATCACTTTACACAAATAAAAATTCTGATAGCTTTTTTTATTTTTTATTTTTAATGCAAGTATTAAGTTGACGCATTAAACATTTGCTAAGTCTAAAGTGCCTTAGCAAATGTTTAATGAGTCAACTTAATACTTGCGTTTAACTTTCTGATATTATCTTGCAAAGTCAATTAATTTCCAGAACAATGTCTCTGTAAAAATGTATTTCATAAAAAAGCTCTTATGTGAAACTCTACTTCATCTAAATAATCAATTTTCATACTTTTTTATTAGTATGTGCTATTGGGTAATTCTTAATAGAAAATTGCCATTTTAAGTATGAAGGCCTGTCCCATCCCAACCTATGATCCATGGTGAACACAGATAAACCAAGAGCACATATAAATGTTATTTCATCAGCAAATAAAGGGACAAAATGCTTTCTTTTTACTCCAACACAGTGGGTTGGGTAAAGGAATATGCAGTGGCGTAACTACCGAGGAAGCAGACCCCGCAGTCGCAGGGGGGCCCGGAGTACAGGGGGCCCGGACAGGGCCTGCTTCCTCAGTAGTATGGGGATACCGCATACCTCTCAACCGTCTTTTACAGCTCAACCTGCTGTCCCCAGAGCCGGATTACCCGCTAGGTACCCACACCTGCCTAGGGCCCTCCTAGCTCTAGGGGCCCGGGCAGAGGCCCAAACAACCCCCTACCAGCCCAAACAGCCCACTATATGTTAACTTTCTATGGAACCATACAGCAGCCCCTCTGGCATTTGCCAGAACGAACAAATTGCCAGTCCGGACCTGGGCCCGGGCCTGCATCTGCCGATAGAGCTGTAACCCGTCCCAGTGGAGGCTTGGAGCCGAGGACCCAAATGTTGCGTCATCAGCTTCATGTGATTATTGGAGCCGTCTCTTTGATGCTGGCGGCTGGCCTGTGCCTGCACGAGTGAACAGTCTGAACGTAAATCCTACGTTTCAGGCAGCAGGAGACAGCAGACTTAACTCATCCCACATGTGCACTTCTATAGGTCCGGCTCTCTGATGGTAATGCTGCACATGGGGATGGATTATTTAGTGTGAGTGTGAACAAGGGGAGACTGAGAGCAGAAGTGCAGATCTTGGTTTTGGCACATCAAACCACTGCCTTTACTGCCTTTACTGAATCCTCTGCTGCAGCATTGCATTACATAAGGTGACACAGGTACTAACTTTTTTTTCATTTCACTATATTTTCATTTCCAATTTTAAGTGCCACTCTTTGGAAAAAAAACTCGACCTAGTATGATCACAAAAAAACAAAAATAATGAAACCTACTTAACAAGTGTATCTGGCCCAGGAAAATGCCAACAGATCTGTACCGTTATTTGCTTGACTTTTTTGAGCAAAACAATACAACTGGAAAATTGACTTGATGGTGTACTTAAATGAGAGGTTGGACTAAAGCAGCACTGATACATGAAGTTCTGTAAATAAGCAGTACATGAAGATTTAAAAGTCATGAATTTATTTTCAGATTTTTAAAAAATCTGAAAATGCGTGTAAAAAGTGTAAAGTAACTGTTTAGTTATGTCCCATAATGAAAGATAAAAAACGATGAAAGCAATTTCACCTTCAGTAATATGAAACTCTTCCACACAAACCTAGTCACAGCCTTTGAAAAGGTCGTATTGCTGGTGCAGCATTAACCAATCACAAGGCAAATTACGAATGAGGCTTGGAACTCATCCAGTGTGTGTAGAAAACTTTGGTCTCCTTCTTCTGCGTGTGAGCACATAAATCAGGTAGGGGTCGCCCCGATTGTATTAATATTTCTGATGCTGCTATGGAATATCATTTTTATTACATGTTCTGTTTGTCTTGCAAAGCCTACAAAAATATATACAGACAGTTAAAATACTGTAGACCCTATTTTGGAAAAACAGAAAGCAGCAAAGGACTTTGCACTTAGTGTAAAGGCAGCTGTGACATATTTGTACAGGGCTTGACGTGACGTTTTTTTTTTAGTATATATTTTTTTGTTTTAGTATATTTTTGAAGAGTGGGATTGGGACTGTCTGACTGGCTCGTGAGGGGGAGGAGGGGGCAGTCAGGCCAGGCTGGCAGGCGGTTCTGTAGCCATTTGAAAGTGATCTGGGGATCAGACTGTTGAACGGTTGCAAGGAGGGGGGCAGATAGAACTGAGAAAAAAAACTACAAAAAAAACAAAGAAACTACAAAAAAAAACCTACAAAAAATCCAAAAACCTACAAAAAAATTATTTGGGGACAAAGTAATTTGTAAAGGGTTTCTAGGAGTGGCACTGTGCAAAACTGTAATAACTGAAAAAAACACAGAAATATGTTCAAACTTTCATAACCTGCCAAATTGTGTATAATGGCCACAAAAATGTTGTCCGACACTGCTTTAACCCCTTTCCTTGCCTTAATGTTCAAAGTTGCAATTGTGCCCTCTGATTCTCCCACTATTATATATGTGCAGAGGGGGCCCTGAAAATTTTTTTTTGCAGGGGGGCCCTGGCATCTGAAGTTACGCTACTGGGAATATGGAAGGAAATATTTTAAATAATACAATGTAAGGGTTCACAGGCTAAACTTCCCCTATGTCTTATAAATCCTCTACTAGTTGGAAATCCTCTGGCTTTGGCCAGCTAAGATCTGGGCATATTTCAAATGTGGTAGTAGGGTTTCCATTTCCAGGTTAAAGTGTTCCGAAATCAGTTCCAAATTTGGACAAGAGGTGTCATTATTTTCTAAGTCTTTATAAACGAGAGGCACCATATATTCTCTCTTTTGATTTCCTCTTCAGGAGGTAGTGCAAGGTTGCTGGGAGCCTAGGACTTAGGCCTCAGTAAAGAAAATACCCCAAGGGAGGTAAGCCTTGGAGAAGTTGAAGAACTGGGCCCCATGAATGAGGTACAATATATAGATAGTGGTAGGTATAGCGCCTCTAGGAGTGTAAATCAGCTGTAGGTTGAGCTACAAAGACCAGTTCTAAGCTCCAATGTAAGAGTAATATTATTGGAGGTAGCTCTCCCAGGTGCCTGTTAGTGTAGGGATCATAGTGGATATGGTATCAGGTTAGAGAATTCCTTGGATGTTCCACTGGAGGTGATCAGGTCCACTAAGGGTGTCATATAGGTGAAGTGGGATTCTTGCCAAGTCGTTCCTCAAGGGAGTGTTAGTGTATGATATGCTATGTTAATGACTGTGCCTTGACCACTTTACCTCAGAGAAGTCTGTACTGTGAGTATCCTTTGACTGTAGTTTGGGTAAGAACTCCTAAAATTCAGAAATCCTTCAAGAGAGGTACAGTTATGTAACACCTCTCTTTTCTTCCACAAATGTGTGTGATGGCCCAGCTGAGATTGAGGGTCTGATGTAACCTGTGCTCCAAACTATTTCAGTAGAAGCTAGTCCTGGGTGTAGTGCCGGCAAGGCCTAGGCAACCCGGCTGGTGGCATCACCTCCCTCTCTTTCTTTCTGAATTTATAAGCCATGCAGTGCAGCATGCATGTATTACAGGCATTTTACACAATGCATTGAGTTGTAATTAATCAATAGCAACATGAGTAAATTCATTAGTTCTTTCAACATCTGTCATCAAATTTGAATAATATAGTATATCATACAATACATTAATCTACACAGATCACCAACATCGTTTCTTTTGACTTTTAAAATGAACAGCTCTAAAATCATCACCTCTAAAACATTCTACATTACAATTATTAATTGACAAGTTATTTTGATATTGCCCATAAATGTTCAATTTTCATTTTAGAAAATGATTATTGATGATTTTAGTTTAGTAGATATCTCCCTGGCTTTTTGGTGAACTTGCTTTGTAATGGATGTGGCATCAAGGCTTTGCCACAAGGTTCTAGGTTGTTAAAATAAATAACAATTTGAGGAATGTCAGGAATTTGATTAAGCAATGAGTTTGATGAATGTCTGTTTCTTCCACATTTTATTTGCTGTGATTGGGAAAGCAAACTGGTATGAAATCCGTTTTAACCTTACAAACACATTTATATCTGTCATTGTTTCTAATTAAAATTACTTTACCTATAAACTAATAATACCAACTTCTTGAGGAAAAGCAGATACGCAATTTATAAAAATATTAATTTCAAATGTATTTCATCCTAATTAACATAATGCAATGTTACATTTGTATTGGTTGATTTTGCTTGCCTTGTATTTTCCCAAGCCCTTGGGCGTTAATCATTTACTGTGTGATAAATCTTTGTTAAAACATGACAGAAACATACTGAAAGGTGAGCAAATGTAGTATATTGGTGCTTTAGTCATCTTGGTTGGTAAAAAAACTGTGGCAAATATATTTCTATTACTAAACCTTATATTTTGAAAATTACCATTATATAACCATTATATAACCATTATATAACCTTTATAAATCTTGACAAATACAGAGGATTTTGGAAAAAGTGAAGAAAAACATAAACAATACTAATAATTGGTGGCAGCAGACCTCAATAAGGCTTTTAAAAAACCAATACAAAATGTAATGTTACATCATTTCTAAGTTCCGGCATCAAATTCAAACCTTCCATATGATCTCACTGTGTATATAATGAAACCACTATTTTATGTACCACTATAAATAAAAAAGAGACAGTAACACCCAGGGGGTTATTTATTAAAGTCCATTTTTTTCTGGTGGGAGTTTTAAAGGGGAAAACACATTTTTTTCAGGGGGAAAAGACTCACATTTTTCTTGATTTATTAAACCCCATGGAAGAATAGCAAGCAGTTGTTTGTGAAATATAATAAAGAGATCCGAGTTTGCTGATAGTCTAATCACCTATATTAACTAATAAGCAAGAAGCATTTACCAGTTAACCAGTTTAAAAAGCAAACATCAGGCAGATTTAGCTGAATCTTGCTGAAAAAGGCTGAATCTTGGCCGAATCACAAACAGAATCCTGGATTCAGGGCAAGACAAAAAGATTCTCTATTTCTCTACCACAGGTGTCTGTTAGATGGTACATTAAGCCATGTATTGCCCACAGGGAGGATGAATCCATGCGTATGAGTGATGAAACCTCAGTACAGATAGCAGTTGGAGCTGTGCTTTATTGTCTCTGTTTCTAATGCATGCTGACAAACAATAAAACACAGTGGCTATGTATCTAGTTCACACGCTGGTAAGACTTTGATTGATTTGTGTGTAGCATCCTCTGATACTATCTGAGAAGACATCAACATGTATTTTTTTTTCATGGAGGAGCACTCACCTGAACAAAAACACAGCATGCCTGGGTGCAGGTAAAATATGTACAAAATAGCAAAAAAATACCGCACTCAACAGGCTCAGTTAGAGTAGCTGATTTTAATAGACAAAAAAAAAAATTCCAACGTTTTGATCGCATCATAGTGATCTTCCTCATGGAAAAAAAGGAAAAACTTGAGGAAGGTTTTTTTCCATATTAAAATCAGTTACTCTAACTGAGCCTGTTGAGTGTACATAGGCAGATTTTCATTAAGGCTTGGGGAGGCTAATACATGGGTGATACTCAGAGTTCCCTGTGTAACTCAACCTGCAGCCTTGTGACTTTATATGGTCACAGAATCCCTCAGTGACTTCTAATATCCTCATCATTTACAGTAGGGGTACATTATCCCTTATAATACATGGTCACACGGTGATAGAACTAGGGATGCACCGAATCCACTTTTTTGGATTCGGCCGAACCCCCGAATCCTTTGCAAAAGATTCGGCCGAATACCGAACCGAATCCGAACCCTAATTTGCATATGCAAATTAGGGATGGGAAGGGGAAAACATTTTTTACTTCCTTGTTTTGTGACAAAAAGTCACGTGATTTCCCTCCCCGCCCCTAATTTACATATGCAAATTAGGATTCGGATTCGGTTCGGCCGGGCAGAAGGATTCGGCCGAATCCGAATCCTGCTGAAAAAGGCCGAATCCTGGCCGAATCCCGAACCGAATCCTGGATTCGGTGCATCCCTAGATAGAACCCCTCAGTGACTACTCATGATTATAAATAATAAAATGAGGCTATAAAATGTTCTAGGGCAAGAACACAGAAAATCAAGATTGGCAGAATATAGTTTGAGGTTAAAATACTACAGATACTTCTTTCATGGGCACCCTCCATATTGGTGTATTTTATTTACTAATGAAAGAAGTAAATGCTGGTGTGGAGTAGAACAAAAAGGAGGAGGAAGAGAAGGGGTGGCAGAAAAATGGAAAATAGTGTAGCAGAGAAATAATAGGCAGAGAGAGAATGAGAGAGAGGGAATGGTGAAAAGAAGTGAATAGAATCGAAAAAAATAATATATGGAGAGAAACCAAAACAACAAGACAGCAAAAAAGCAAGAAAGCAATAGAAACTAGACTGGCAGAAGAGTAAAGATGGGGAGGGGGAGACAGAGAAAGGGCAGAAGTAGAACTAAAAGTAATTAAGTGAAATAGGTGCATAGTTGTAAATTAGGGGTAAATAAAACAGTGATAAACAGAGAAGTCGAACTAGAAGAACAGAAGATAAGTGAATAGAATAAAGTAGAGGTAATTAGATAAGCTCCATACACACACACATACTGTATATATATACTGTATAATCACTGGTATTATAGTTGGCCCACTGGTGTTCCAGATTGTTAGTGCAGTGGAATTTTTAAACACTGGAGGTGCAGCTCTGAGGCTGGTACAACTGTACAATTAAATACCAAAAATGGTATCTAATATGAGAAATACAGTATTGATTTATATTTGATTTTCTCTTAACCTTGTACAAGTTTGTCACTGCTGCTTTCTGTATTTCAGGGTCAGACTGGGGGGCAAGGGCACCACCTGGGCTGCTGTTCAGGGCCCACCTCTGGACCCCTGGCCCCCAATGCTGCAGAGCCCGCACCGCCTCCCCCTGATACACCGCAGCTCAGATGAGCGTGTGTGCTTCTGCACAGGCACACTGTGTTTTTTACGCCAGTTGCGGCAGGAAGGAAGCAGCGTGAAAAAGACCCTGCCTCCAGGGCTCCCTGCGTACACAAGAGAACGCCGGCACGAGGTGAAAACTTTTTTTGAGTGGGCCAGCAGAGGGAGGGGGTCTGGGTAGGCCCATGAGGGCTGGGGCCCACCGGGTTTTTTCCCAGTGTCCCGCCGGCCCAGTCAGTCACTAGAACCCACTACCCTTTTTAAATCATATGATGATGACATCATTAACCATTTCTGTCTCGGTATATTGTGATAAAAATTACATTGACAATGTAGAGGCTGCGTGTGTAGCCTCCCCAAGGCAAAAAATCACCCTTCGCCTATGTGAGTGTGGTATTTTTTTTGCTATATATACATATATATATATATATATATATACACTGTATTTTACACACACACACATACATATGGTTGTGCGCTATATATATATATATATATATATATATATATATATATATATATATATATATATATATATATATAAATATAAAACAGTTTTGGAAAAACCGCACCCACAGGGCTTGTATAGATGAAAAAAGAAAAGTTTATTACGACGTTTTGGCTCTAATACTAGAGCCTTCCTCAGCCTTCCTTCTAACCTGCACCTAGGCAATCGGCCTTTATTGTATGAGTGCTCCAGCCTGATGAGGAATATATATATATATTTGTAAAAAAAAGCTGATGCACACCTGGATTTATCTTTAATAAAACAACTTATTTATTTGATCAACGTTTCAGTCCTCACCAGGGACATTTATCAAGATAAAGTACCTGATGAGGACTGGAACGTTGATCAAATAAATAAGTTATCTATTTTAAAATAAATTCTGGTGTGCATCAGCTATTTTTTTACAAGTGGATATATAACTATTTAAGTGTGTGCCTAAGCCTTTCAATGTGTATATATATATATATATATATATATATATATATATATATATATATATATATATATCGACAAAACTGTTCTATAGTATTCTCTAGAAATTTATAGATTTGGGTGAATCATCATAAGCAAATGCATCTCCCATATGTAGGCAACAGTGCAAATAAAACCGGCTTTAATAGTACATTGAACATCTTAACATGGTGCAACTGTTGGCTATGCATGTATAAATATAATGATATACCTTTTAGAAACTCTTTGCTTGGTTGTATTCATAACCAGCACAAGTAAGTTTACAAAATGAACAAGACCAGTGACTTCCATTTAGTAACCTAGCTCAGTAAAATCCATTTTACAATCAGGCAGCTTCTACACTTGCTCAAAACAGAAATAAATAACAGAATATACAATAAAAAGTTGCAAGTATATTTCCTCAGTTTCCCCCAGGTCTTTCTTCTCTGACAAAGTGAAAGGTAAGAATTAATGTCACTTTGGGAAATAAATAGGTCTTGTCATTTTTGTGTGGGAGAGAAGAAGCAAAGCTTTCAATAAACCTGAGATCTAGACCGAGGGAAATAATGGAGTAGATTACTCTTGGGAGAACAAAGTGTGCAGTTCCCTTGTTGTATGTAACAGTAATTCTAATTCCAAAACCTTATAACATATAAAGAAACCAATGCTTTTCACTTTTACTAAAATATTTTGATATTGTTTTATATATATATATATATATATATATATATATATATATATATATATATATATATATATATATATATATATATATATATATATATATATATATATATGTATATATATATATACATATATATCTATATATATTGTTATTATAGTGATTCTATCGCCATTTTTATTGCACTTGGTACAGTGAATTCTTGCCCTGAGGAATTGTCGCTGGTCTTTTATGTTTTGAAGCACACAGGGCTGCCTTATGAATACAGCACTACCAGCTATGACAAATGATAACGACATGACAGGATTGCACGAGGTGCAGAGAACGTCTATAGTAAATGCCTCCCAATAACAAAAATTGCCATGTGTTAAAGAGATTGTTCACCTTCCAACACTCAGTTCAGATCACTTCAGTTGTGAGTGTTTAATATCGAAGTTAAGATTCATTCTATACATTCTAGATAATATATCTATATTCTAGTATAGAAGCTGGAGCACACATGGGTCCTTTCACTTCCAGCAAAGCAGGCAGGTGGAACCAGATTGAAACCTAGGTTAAATTGGGCCTTGTAAATGTTAGGATATTCTCCTAAGGGCTTTGAGTCACACACATAGAACACACATAGACAATCAGCATTGTCTCTTTTGTAGCTGCAACAAGTAGTTCCGTGTGTCTGCTCTAACACACCTCTAAACAGACTTCCTTGGTCACACTGGGGCAGATTTATTAATGTGGGGTAAAAAATAGTGGCACGATTGGCCACACATCGCCAGCCGTAAAAAACGATGTAAAATGGCCTAATGGTTTTATGCGCTTTTTTTTAGCAACTTCCTCCCGAAGCAGTGTAAAATAATGGCGGCAAATCTGGAGTTCACATGACATATAAAAATACACTTTAATAAGTTTGTCATTTATTTTACACAGCTTTTTACATAATTGTTTTGTCAAATTTCATTTAACACTGCATAATAAATAGGCCCCTAGGTGGAGGTTGGGCTAGATAGCTCATCCTGAGCACCACTAAAGATATTTAGTAGGGATTAGAATCCTGGATGCATTACTGCCCAGAGTAGGGACAAAGTGTACAGACCTAGGCATTAGAGGAGTTCACCTAGTTTCTACTTGTGCATGCCCATGTGTCTAAACAAAGCAAGTTTACAAGAGGCTGAAATGCTGGTTATATATTTATTGTGCATGCAGCCTGCTTGTGTGAACGGTTTACAAAAATCCTTGGCAAGATGCATCTCACACGTCATTGGACTACTGTAATAACTTGAAAAATGGCTTAGTGGTATAGACAATTCATTGACTTAGCAATTTAAACTTGTACCTATTTGTTTTCAGAATTCAGAAAGTGACAAGAAAGTCTGTCTTTGTTTGAAAGCATAGATGGCTGAAAGAAAAATACTGAAAAACAAATAGCTGAGGGTCTATGTTGAGCACAGAAGCTGAGGGTCCATTGCTGCTCACTCAAAACCAACCAAGGAAAGTGGAAAGAGCAAGTAAAAGTTAACAAAAAACGAGTGATGTGTCAAAGCAAAACATTTAGTCAGTTGAGCCAATGTGAAAAGAGATGGCTCAGGATGTGGATGAATAATAATACAAATTGTATTAAATAATACAAATTTAACTCAAATTCTCAAGTTACCTGTCTTGTGAAGATTTAGGGAAAGCACGTGTTTTGAGGTAAATGTGAATGCATTTACCATTGATTTTATTAAAGTTACATGGGAATGCGTGACCTCCGGCTTTGTATCAACATGATGCAGATTTGCAACCAAATGAATATATACTTTCATTTTTCTAAATGCACTAGATTAATGATGACCAAATTCTTTTCACCAGGTATGGATTTGCAGCAACATTCTGCATTTCATCATCTGCACAAAAAAGAATTTGCAGGGACAAAAAAGTTGCCATATGAAAAAATGGCATTGACAAAAAATTTACTTTAATGCATTTGGAGTGAGAAAAAAAAGTACAATACCCCCCTTCATTTTTATAAATGGCCTTGTTTCACTTGTATTATTCTTGGGTGCATTTCTACATATAAATCATATCTCGTAAGGCAGCTTCTTCTTTAAAAATTAATTCCTGCACTCCCCTTAATAAGTTTAGGTGCCCTTTTGCAAACTCTTTCGTGTTCAGTTATGTCACTTATTTTGAATCCCATTGTTTAAAACTGAATTCCATTCCCAAGATGAGTTCTACCAGTGATTTATTCATCCATTTATGCAAGGTCATATTTTATTAGCCTTTTGCAGCCTCTTCCTGACATGCAACTCTACAGTCAGCAAATAATACTAGGTATTTTACCATGGCAGATTCTTCTATTCATTATGGTAATCCCTCATTTGTACACACATACAACAATGTGTATATGATATGTAAAGGTCGACTCTTTGTGCTCCAACATACTTTTAGATATGAATAAATAAGTTCAGGTCAATAGGGCCTTGAACTGAAAAAGAAACAGTCTGAATAATAGATACACATATGATATTGCAGCCTGTTAGGAACATTTTTAATACCTTAACAAACTGAGGGAATTCATGAGATATTGTATGTGCTTTCCTGTACCTTAATCATATTTTAACAACAGCATCTACCCTGCCTTATTAGAGGTTACTTATTATATCCTTGGTCAAAAACCAGTAGTGACTTGATCTATGTGACCCCGTGTACTACCTAATTTTTGTACTTTAAGGTTATTGTTGGATATAAAGAGCACAACATAAATATTTTTTCAAATTTTAACTTAAAGGTTTATTTTATAAAAGGTAAATTTATGATATCAATATTTATCAATAAAATAACTCGAAAAATTTGGTACAGAAAAAGTCTAGATAAAATCATGAAAACATATGACCTCGGCATATTTGAGATGGAGCATTTTCGGACTCAGGCTTCTAGCAGCCTGTGGTTTAAAACCCAGAGCAGAAAAATTTGGGTTTTAATAAATAACCCCCTAAATGTAAGTATCTCAACTTAAAAATAATAAAATGTATCCACAGATTTTTCCTCACTAATAACTAAATATTTTTTGCTTGCTAAGGTGTATTTAAATTTTTTGTATTCCACTCAAACAGAATGCTCTTTTTCATGTTATTACTAACATTTTCTAGAAACTGACATATTTCAGAAGGTCAACCTAAAAACTATAAAAGTGACTGATGACACAGTGTGGTGCCTGATTAATAAAAAAAAATCTAAATTCATGTTAATTTAGAGACCAAAGCATTTGCTCTTTTTTGATCAAATGAACTTAAATATCACCAGACGCCACAAACATTTTTGGATTTTGATGTGAAATTTACTCCTATGCCCTTTACGCCTATGACTACGTATCGCATGGATACGAAACGCGTCAGGACAGTTTGGTTTTAATGTTTTGAAATAAAAGTTGTATTTTACCCATTCGAAGTGACGTCCGGCAGTGCTTGCCTATTTTCCTATACTTGACAGTGAAATTTACTCCCACTTAATTCTAAAAAGGTTAAGCTGCATTCATTGGGGGTTTCCTGGGGGCTTCTGTTTGAAAGCAATCATGCAGTACTTGCTTTGAGCATTATATCAAATGTTTGTAATGTTTGTAAAAAAAAATACTAAGCCACTTATTGCAGGATGAAACAAAAGCTCATTCAAGGTACATCTTATCTTATTCCTTTAAAGTATCTGACAAATTATGGTTAGTATGAAAACTAATATTGTGCATCATCTTATTTAATTATGTAAAGGTGATAAAATTGAAAAGGAAAAATGAAATATCAGCCACTACAGTCCCTGATTTGAATTCCTAAACAGGTATTGGTGGAGCAACTTCTGAGATTTCTCTGTATTTCAATGGGGAGGAACAAAAAGTAAAACAACTTTTATTATACCTTATACAATATAATGTTGATACATGTATTTGGGTTAATAAAACACAAATGATCTACCTTCACACCCACAGATTTCCAAGTGCGATTTTCTAATGCAACTACCATGGTTTTTATTTACAATGCAGTATCCTTTGTGGCCGATGTGTTAAAATTGATGTCATTGCTCTGAAAATTCCAATAGACATCACTTCTGACGTGAGAATGATTTTTTTTACATATTTGTGCTAGGTTAATTGATACTGTTGTGGCAACCCTGGTGCTGCTGCCTGGTTTAGATGTGGTGGTAGCTCCAGGGTTCACCTGCATCAATAGGCATGGTAGCCTATAGATACAGGAGGAAGGCAGCGGCAAAGAGCACATTTTGGATGTTAATATACAGATGAAGCCTCTTGGGTGTGTAAAATGCATCACAACTCGAGATAAACTGTGTTATCTTAAGTCATCTTAAATCTCATTTAATGCATTTAACCTTTTTATTAGCATACCAAAGCACCATTGTTCACAACAGTGAATGCTTTAATTAGATGGGATGCTGTGACTAGTGATGGGTGAATCTGTCCTGTTTCACTTCGATTCACCGATAAATTCGTAAATCTCTGAAAAGATTTGTGAAACTTAGAAAATTTTTCGAAAAGCATTAAAGTCAATGGGTGAATTCTTTACCATAAATAGTTATGGGTGAATTTATTGGGCAGGCATGTATTCGCGGCAAATTTTCATGTTTCGCCGCTGCAAATGTTTTTGCAAAACTGCAGCAATTATTCACCAGCGAAAAACTTATTGTCAAAAAAATGGGCGCGTGCATAAACATTGTCGCACGGCACAATTATTCAGGCGAATATTTTGCATTTGGACAAAATAGTCATGCGTATAAAAATTGTGTAAGAATTGTCGAGTGCTGAAAATTTTGTGAACACATTGAAGTCAATGGGTGTCAAAATTATTCTGACAAAGTAAAACGGGACAGATTCGCCCATCCCTAATTATAAATATTCAAGCAATGCCAAGCAGATGAGACCACAGTACAAAAGTTTACTACCCCCATTCCTGTCAGCTGAGGACATAAGTCGGCTGAAAATGATGTGCTAAATTTGTTCACACTTTAAGGGGGTTGTTTACTAAACTCTGAATGCAAAAATCACGAAAAATTTGTGATTTTTTATAAAATTGGCCTTTTGGAATCGGAATTCATTAAACCCAGAGGATGGAAAAGTCAGAATCTGAAAATCCGGCATCTCAGACCTGTCAAGGTTGCATATAAGTCAATGGAAGAAGTCCCAATGATTTTTCGATGTGCGCTGAGTTTCGTGTAGTATCCCAAAGTTTTCAGAGTTTTCGGGTGAAAATTCTGAACAAAATCGTGAAAATCGGATGGAAAACTCAGCATAAACCGCAAAGCAAATTTTCGGGAAAATGTAATAATAAATAAGTGTAGCAGAAAATATTGAGATAAATTCGGACTTTGATAAATAACACCCTAAATGTAGGGCAGGTAACACAGTATTATTTAAATCAAATATAAAAATAATACTATTTCCCTAATATTTTACATAAGCATAAGCAATCCTGCCTATAATTAAGGCATATTTTCTACTTAAAGGAATTGTTCAGTGTAAAAATAAAAACTGGGTAAATAGATAGGCTGTGCAAAATAAAAAGTGTTTCTAATATAGTTAGTTAGCCAAATATGTAATGTATAAAGGCTGGAGTGATTCGATGTATAACATGTCAGTCAGATCAATACTTCCTGCTTTTCAGCTCTCTTGGTTTACACTGACTGGTTTCCCTGGTTACCAGGCAGTAACCAATCAGAGACTTGAGGAGGGGCCACATGGGTCATATCTGTTGCTTTTGAATCTGAGCTGAATGCTGAGGATCAATTACAAACTCACTGAACAGAAATGTACCATGTGGCCCCCCTTCAAGTCGCTGACTAACTCAGAGTTATAGAGCTGAAAAGCAGGAAGTTGGATTCTGGCTGTTTTATTTGACATCTGTTCACTCCAGCCTTTATATATTACATTTTTGGCTAACTAACTATATTAGAAACATTTTTTATTTTGCACAGCCTATCTATTTACCCAGTTTTTATTTTCACACTGAACTGTTCCTTTAAGGCATTCCTGCTGGAAACTACACAACTCTGCAATCTTTGCTTCTGGTTCATATGGTCAGGTGGTATAAATATGATTTCCCTTATCCATGCATTGGTCAGATCAAGCTGCTATACTTTTAAAGGGGATATAAGCCTTTTTTGAAATTTTCCCACTGCCATCTCCAGTTTTCTAAAGAAGATAAGTACATTCATTATTTGTGGGGCTGCTCTGATGTTCTTCTGCTTAGGAAAAAAATTGAAAATCTTTACTAAGCAGAAGAACATCAGAGCAGCCTCTTTCTTTCTCCTGACAACTTCCTTGACTACTTGTTGGTCAGACTGGCAGGAAACTTGCCAGCAGGTGGCGCTGTTGGATCAAAATGCATTCATATTAACAGCACATGTATCCCTTAATATCTTGTAATAAAAAGAAAACAAATAATGAATGTAAATTACAAAAGTGCTTATAATAGCACTCTCATCAATTTTACATTCACTTATTTTAAAGGTTTACTTAACCTTTAAGGAACCTACTATTATGCACCATGCATTAGGTAGATAGTTTAGAACAATGAGATGGCAACACTTTATCAAGTTACCTAAAATATATTTTATAACCACAAGAAAATACTGTGTCTTAGTTCAACACACCACTAATTAACTTTAAACGCTGTACGTCTTAAAAGGGAATAATTATAAATTTGGTTTAGCTTAAAAATGGGTTTGAAGTCCCAATGCTGAGAGTTATCCAGCAGAAAACTGCTCCTCTGAGAGAAAATTAAATTCTCTCAGTTTGGCCTGCAGACTTGGAATATAATGGGATAGAAGAAAATTGGATTCATTTTAATGTCACAATGAATAATAATGTGTAATTAGGGGGATTCGTTAAAAAATATACTCTGTGAAATGGTAAAACAAAGCCAAGCCGATGGGGCAATTCTATAAAATGGATATTACAGATTGTTATCACACATTTCAACTGGACATAATTGATATTAATCAGGGGTACTGATATATGTTTTCTGAAATTATTCCAATACGAGAGCTTTAATAAGACTACTGCCGTCAAATTAAACTGTGATAAAAATTGCTGGATGATATAAATATGCTAACATTGTTATTAAAGATGTGTTGATTCAATTATTCTAATATATGGGGTTTTGTCCAGCCAACAGTCCTAACCCTTTAATGGGAAACATTTTAAGAATATTGTAAGGATTTACAATGAAAGATTTTTTTTCTCTTTTGGCTTTCTCTTTTGTGTCTTTCCAGCTTGTTACTTTTTTGGCCAAAGGAAAAAAATTAATATATTTAATATTATTGCCCATGCTTGCAGTTTTCAGAGTAAACTGTATCTGCACAAAGAATAAAGAACCCTCCCGAGAGCACTGTATACAATCCTTCATTGCTACAGGAATAAAATCACAGGTTACCAGTGATTAACTTTAAGCACAGCTTATTAAGAGGCACTGTGTCTGTGTTTCGGTTTTAATTCATTCTTTGTACCAATATGTATATGTTAATTACCATTGTGAAAAGCTGGCCTTGGGACCCACAGAAAGGAGGAACTGTACTAATTAAGGGGTTCTAAAGGCAAAAAATAATAATCACTCTGTACATTCTGTATGTCATAGAGCATTTTGCTAAATAAGCCTATTAAAAAATTCTGTACCATTTTCAATTATAACATGTTCTCATTCCACATCCTTTGCAAATCTTCTTACACTCTGTTCACATCCCTGATAACCCTGGACAACTACTGGTTCCTTTGTCTCCAGATTCAGAACCAGCTTTATAATCTTCCCATATAATAACCCAGACGATGAGATTTCCAAGTACAAAAATTTAGCCACTGTATAATCACTAGTAAGGAATATACAAGATTTGTTATCAACAGGGCTGCCTATTATACATGTTTGGAAAAACTACATTTATTCTACCACTGATCAAAAAGGTCTAAGTAGGTTTCCAATGAAATTTGCATTTTGTAAATATTGCCTCCTGTTCTGCTGTGTACAGAATTTTAGCATAATAATAATAATGTTGTGTTAAGGCATTTTGGAAAAGGATTCTTCGTAAAGCTGATGATGTACAGTTGTGAACCATGACTGATTTTAAGGTAATGGTGTATGAATGTTAAATAAACCTGTTTTTCCAAAATAACTGTCCAAGAAATTAATTGGATCATTAATTGGCCAGAAACCTGTTAAACCAGGCAGTTGAGAATGACAGACATTTTCAGTGTATGTAGTACTACCTGCAGTGAAGTAATGAATGTTTTCGAAAAGTGCTCTATCTAGCAACCAACTAAAATAATAATTATAAAAAAATAGGCAACAAACACAATACAGACATTTGTCAATTTCTTTTACCGGCAGCAGAACATTGGCGGTGATGAAATAAGGAAATGCTTTAAATGGTTATGTTTGTGGATGGATGGTTAAAAAATGATTACACAATACTATGGGACATCTGACAATTTCTCACTATGTATGTTGTGTTTTATATTAATAATGATATGTAATAAGAGTGGAATATTGTTAGCACATCTAAAAAAAATTCCACTTTATTTGTTGAATTTGTTTATTATATTCAATAACTCACAAGTGGCAAATCTGACAAATGATATTACTTGCCAACGTTAAACCACAAGAAAAAATGTATAGGCCTGTATCTGATTATAGACATGCTTCTGGTATTTCACTCATATGACATAGGCTAGATGGTAATGTGTGGGTCATATGCTTGAAATAAATGCTGTTTTTACATTTGAAGTTAATGTGGTGAAGCTTTGTAAAGCATGAAAGCCAAGAAAGTAATTTTGCCTGACAAAGCACAAAAAATATTCAGTGAACCCATTAATCCTTGTGGTCACACACAATCCTATCTCTAAGGCCCAGTATGTTTTTCCATATTTTTTGCGGGATCAGAATGTACCGAATGTTATTTATAGTGTGCATCACCTCCAAATCATTTCTCAAGAGCAGAGTTATTTTTTCAATCCAGTTACATTTGGAAACACAATAGCAAAGGGGTAAAGGTAGCCATCAAACTGTCTATATTGACTTCCCAATGGGATATATAGTATACCAGTATCGCCAATTACTGTATCAGCTTTTATAATGCTTTAACTTTATACAGTGTCATTTAGCCTCTGAAAACAATTGCGTTTCATATTTTTCACATGTAGTTTATGTATTGTATTTAAAGGACCAGTAACGTCAAAAAATTTTACAAAAAAATTCGTTCTAATACAAGGAAAAAAAACACCAACACAAATTAAAATTTAAAATAGCAAAGCCTTTATTAAGAAATAACTTACAGAAACTCCACTTCCTGTCCTCTTCAGAAACGGCGAAAGGGCGACCATCCATCTGCAGCGCTCGATTTCTCCTCCTGGCTATACACTGATAGCGTGTCCACTGCCCGATCGCCTTCTCCAGCTCTTCTTCATCCAGCAGCAGTAGGAAGGCGATGTCTCCCGCTCCTCCGCTCCAGGAATGCAGCCCTGACTGCCGACCCCGTGCCCATTCCGTCACTGTCAAGGCAGCTGAAACAAAGCAGCCAGAAAAGAATGCGTCCAAGGAAGAATGGTCCTTTAAGGAAAAACAGGACGTTAAAGAGAAAAGATATATGTAAAAAAAGATAAGAAATTCTAAAAAAAAAATAGTAGTTTCCTAAAACAAAAATAAATGCAGTTGCCTAAAATTTAGAATCCATTATTCAGCAATTATCCACAATACTGAAAAATATTGAAAAAATTGAAATACCCTATTGGGGTAGGCAGGGTTGTAAAATATCACTTAAAATGCTAGGCCTTATTTAGGAAGGCTGGAGCGAGGTGCATAAAACTTTGCACCCGTCCCCTCTCTAGGCCTAAATGCAGTGTAACACCCTCTTGGTGACCCCCCTGGTGCCAAGGTTGTACCAGCTTACCAACTCGGGTCCTGAGTTCCCTTTGCAAGGTGAAAGGTACTGGGAAACTCTTTTCTGGCAGTGCCTCCACCTAATGGGGTCCTGGAATACACCTGAGGAAAGTCCCATTAAGAAACAAATCACTCACACACTTTATTATTTAACAAACCACAACTTTATATAAGGAAAGTGTAAATTGAAGGGAAAGTAACACACATTTACATCATATCATTTGTAACCCACTCCCCTGGGAACCTGTGGCAGTCCATTTCCTGACCCTCCATGCCAGGCAAAGTCCAGCAACTCCTTTGGCAGACAAAGAGTCTCAGTCCCTTTTCCCCAAAGAACACGTGTCCCCAGGTAGCGCTACCTGCCCCAAATACCTTTCCTACTGGACAAGATATTGCCCCCCACGTGGCAGGCACACAAACAGCCTGTTTCACAAAAAGGAGATATGCTGGATCCTTATTCTTTTTCTACCCTCCCTTAGGCACACCGGACCCTTGGGATTCACACAGATGGGTAGGCTCCTCCTGAGCTGGAACAGGCATCCACAGCGATGAAATCTTTAGAAGCTCCAGGCTCTCCTAGCCGAGCACACAACAAAGCTTTAAATCCTTCAGGTTATTGCTCCCAGCACTGTCTATAGTGCGAGCAAGGTAAACCCCCTTTACTCCTTACATCCAGAACCCAGCGTTGTCTATAACGTGAGCACACAGAATTCCTCTGCAGCATGGCCGGAACTAGGGGTACGCAGAGTAGGCAGCGGTCTAGGGCACAATCATGATGGGGGCGCACTTTTAGGGGGAATTTGTTTGGCCTTTAATAGTTTTTTAATTTGCCTATTCCAAGCCCCTCTTTCCTGTGATTTGTACTGTGGGCACTCCCCACCTCCCTCTTGGCTGCTGCTGGTACAGCTACATATTTGTGGGCAATATGGTGGATTTTTGGCTCATGCTGGCACAAGTACATATTTGGGAGAAATATTGTGGATTTTCTGACTGCTGCTGGCACAATATGAGGGATTGGCTGCTGATGGCACACGTACAAATGGGGGTAATATGATAGCTGCTGGCACAGGTACACAGATGTTTGGGGCATTATGATGGATTTTTGGCTTCTGCTGGCACAGGTACAAATTAGGGGCAATATGATGGATTTGTTTGGTTGCTGCTGGCATAATTACAGACTGGGGGTAACACCATGATTGATGTTTTGTCTTATGCTGGCACAGGTACAGATTGGGGGCTTGGGGGTAATCTGAGTGATTGACTGCCATTAGCACAGGTACAAATGGGGGTAATATGATAGGCGCTGGCACAGGTACATGGGGCAACATAATGGCTGCTGGCTGGCCATTAAGGTGGAAAATGATAATGTAGGGCTGCAGAACTACAGCTCCCAGCATCATCCATAGCACCATCCATAGTGCGAGCACCACAAAGATGTCCATCCAAGCTCCAAACCAGCATGGTTTAGCTTTCCAGGCTGTTGGAGTACCCTGCATCAGCCCACAGGGCTATCAAACTCCTTTTAGCCCCCTTCATCTTTGCATAAGTTCTGGTCACCTTCCTACATGAAAGTGAAAGTAGGAATCCTCCAGCAGTAATGGCTGACTGAGCACACGGCATCCCCTTTTATATGGTTGCACAGCACCACTTTGTGGCTGCTTTTGGGATCAGCCATGCTACACCAATCCAGAAACCCTGTATACACCATGAGGCTTCAAATGAAAAGGGGAACTTACACCTCAGGGTCCCTACAGCAGTTCTGCATTTCTCCAATGAATACAGCAATGCTTGTGTTCAATAGCACTTTACTCATTAGGAAGAAATATTTGGGCTCCCCTTTGGGCTCAGACGTGCAATCTAAGGAGTGCCAGTGGGAGGAAGACACAATGTTCCTTGTACTTAAAACCCCATTGCAAAAATGCCAGTGGAGCATAACTGGGCATAAGGGGTGCAAAGTTGGATAAATGCGACCTTCTGCATTCATACCATTTGGATGTAAGAAGTTATAAATGTAATATCCCCAATTGTTTTTTTAGAGGAGGAGCAAAGCAGATAGATTCATACACCCACGTAGCTGCATTGGTGTAAAAACGCATACATTTGTGTTTTTGTGCCAATCTCCACTCCATGTAGCTCCCCACAGGCTAATGCTGGGCCTTTCAATGGAGCCTCAGCAGTATCCATATAAGAGCAGATCTGCCTTTCTCCTTCTCTAAAAAAATAAATAAATAAAATCCTGTGGAAGAAATCAGACAATCCACTTAGTGTGTCTTTGCCCTTATCTTAAGCATATTTATATTTTTTGTACCGCTCCTTTTGTTGGGTGATTTTGCAATTCAATGCAATTCTAATTCAATTCTATGCATTAGGTGGAACTAGAACCTAACAAAATAAATTGAATCTATGAATGGGGAAACAATGAACTACACAATTATGCCAACATATTCTTTATTCTCATTAGAGGAATATTCTAATCAGATTTAAAACTGTGTTTCTCTAAAATATTGTAATAGTGTGTAATGTAATTTGGGTAAATAGTTTACTCAGTTTGCTTCAGAAAAAAATATTCAAATATTTATGCTTGTATGGTGCTCATCATTATAACTGTTTGCAGTCTAGTAACAAAGGCAGTTCTCTCTTCCTTTATAGTAGGGATTGTCACTATAATATCAGGAACAGACACTGTCTCACAAGTTAGAGCAAAGGCACAATAGAAGGAGAGAGAAGCAGATGTGCTGAAATAAGCGTTGCATTTAAAAGTACAGTTTCCGCTTGTGTGCGGCCACACAGAGCCAAGATCGACCTGAAAAGTGCTGCTACTTGAGGTATATAAAAGTCACCTTTATTAAGACCTTTTTTGTAGGCTTACTGCTTTTATATATAAGGACCAATAACTAAATAGCATTTCTTTATATAAACACTATATTCTCTTTATTATTCCACTATTTAAAATCCAACACTCATCTGTATCTGATGTTTATTAAATTATCAAAAACATTATTAAATATTTACTTTAATATTAATAAGTGCCGTGTTATGCATTTTTATTACAGCAACAGTGTCATCAGGACACTGAATATCTTGTGAGGATTAACTGTTATTTTTTAATTTAAAAAAAAAAACTATTTAAGCAAGAATTAGCTGCACATAAATGAATGTATTGATGTAATATAGCAATGTTGTGAAAGCTGTTTCATATCGAAAACATTTTTATATAAACTGACATCCCAAAATGATATGTTTTATGTGTTAAAATTTAAAATGTGTCTACATTTAGTATGTGCATGTAGTTTCAATATACCATTTACTTGTTAAAGTGCTAGCTAGATTGCTATTTGCATACATTAACACAAAGGTTGAGAACCCCTGTCAAAGTATCAGTGTGGTCCAGCTCAGCAAAGGAAAACCCAATAGAAGAAATTATAAAAAGGCAGGTTATACCAAAATGAAATTTGTCTGATTGCCACTTAAGGTTGTCTTCTTGTCTGTTGAAGGTCATGGGGTCACTGTGCAAAGCAAAGTAGAAAACCAAGGAACAAAGAATAATTTTATTTTTTCAAATCTGTATTTATTGTAATATATGTTTATGAAGAGCAATATAATATGCTACAGTGTATATAATGTCCCATAGGGAGGAGAACATTTACCCTTTCAAAAAAATTCTCAGTTTACTAAGCAAGATGTTTTTCCACAAAGTCAGATAGGTCAGACTGTTTAAATAATAAAAGACATATTGCCTGAACTTTGATACTGACATATATTGTAGATACAATGAAAACACAATTCTGAACTGTATTCCAAATATAAAATGTAAGAATTTGAGTCATACTATTAAAATAAAAATAGTGCAGAAATGTATGTGCGGGTATATGTGTAGCCATGGCCATGGTCGATAAAGGAGAAAAGGCACAGGATGCACAGCAGATAACAGAGAAGCTCTGTAATATACAATGGGATTCATCAGAATTTGTGTTATCTATTGTGTCTCTTGTACCTGAATGGTTGCCCCCATGGCTACACATCAGCTTGTTTATATAAACTGTAGTAGAGTTTCTGACACCGTACATTATATTTTCATTACTTGAAAACAATTAAATTTTTTTGATGTTACTGTTCCTTTAAAGGTGAAGCAAAGTGAAAGGAGGAATCGGCACACAGGAACAAATGCAGGAGAGGCAATCAAGTAAGGAAGGCTAGTGTGTGCGCTCACACTGTTCCTTTAAAATTCTCCTAGTCTGTTTTCTTTACATACTATAATCAATTATTCCATCTATTTAGCCTCTTTGTTCTCATAGAAATAGGGAATTGCCAAAAGTTTATCTGCATGAGGGCCCACTGACACCTTGGCCCACCGGGAGTTTTCCTGGTATCCCGGTGGGCCGGTCCGACACTGTATAGTATAGTATAGTATAGATAGATAGATAGATAGATAGATAGATAGATAGATAGATAGAGAGTAAGCAACAAATCCGGGGCTTGAGTGTAGGGACCACAGTGAAAAGATAGTCAGTGTAATTTTCACATACCAGAATGGCATTCACTGTGGGTATTGCTGCATTTGGAAAGGTTTAACTTGTGATCCAGATTCTGCCCTTTTGTTGTGTTCTGCTTCATTTGAGCTCCTTTACAATGAACAAGACATTTTTCATTGTTGTCATGTCTGCTATTAAAACATTACACTATGAGCTGCATACGAACTCTCTACATGTAAGGTATAATTGAACTACACTATCCTTCCTCCACTATACTAGAGAGGGCTCATATGATTCCAAGAGTCGCTTGTCATTTTTGCCCCACTGGGAGACCCCTCATCTTGCTGGGTTGAGAGCAGATAATATAGGGCCCTTTGTCCTCAGTAATGTTACATACTGAAAGCATGTTTCTGAAAGGTAACATTTTAACCTGTTGTAAGAAAGCTAATGTCTGTTATATTTTAATGTACTTAATTATATCATTGCTATTATATTGATGTACTGATGGGTAAGTATTTTTGTTTTCTATGGTTATGGCTGTAACAACAGTAGTCAGCAGCCAAGAGAAGCAAGTGAATCCTAGAGCTCTCTCCCTACATTCAAGTTGTAACCATATTGATACAGGCGTGTGCCCAGTGTAGTGTAACCAATATGTGTTGAATGACACTCCAGGAGCTAGAAGCATGCCCTCTCATTATAATTAGGTGTTAAAGGGCTTGTTCACCTTTAAATTAACTTTTAGTATGATGTTGTAAATGATAATTTGCAATTTTTTCATATACATTGTTTTTGAGTTATTTAGAATTTTATTCAGCAGCTCTCTAGTGTGCAATTTCAGTAATCTGTTGCTAGGATTCTAATTACCCTAGCAAGCATGCATTGGTTTGAACTAGATTGGAATATGAATAGGTGACGCCTGAATAGAATGATGAGTGATACAAAATAGCAATAACAATACATTTGTAGCCTCACATAGCATTTGTTTTAAGGTGGGGCCAGTGACCTTATTTGAAAGCTGGAAAGAGTCAGAAGAAGCAGGCAAATAATTAAAAGGTTATAGAAAATAAATAATTAAGACCAACTGAAAAGTTGTTTAGAATTAGCCATTCTATAACATACTAAAAGTTAACTTAAAGGAAAACGATAACAATGTTGGTCTATATACTAAGATATTGCATAAAAAAGCTCATGTGTAAAACCCTGCTTCATGTAAATAATCCATTTTCATAATAATATACTTTTTAGTAGTATGTGCCATTGGGTAATCCTAAATAGAAAATTGCCATTTTAAAAAATAAGGGCCGCCCCCTGGGATCCTAGGATTCACAGTGCACACAAACAAACCAAACAAACCATATATGTTTGGTCACATGAGCCAATTAAAAGACAGAGTTCTGTCTTTTGCTTCCACAATTCTTCCTGTAACAGTTAGGGGCAGATTTATCAAAGGTCGAAGTGAATTTTCGAAGTAAAAATCTTCGAATTTCGAAGTAATTTTTGGGTACTTCGAATAGTTGGAATAGTCCAACTTCGATTCGAATTTGGAAAAAACTTCGAAATTCGAAGGTCGAATTTTTTTTGAAGTACTGTCTCTTTAAAACTTCGACTTCGACCATTCACCACCTAAAAGCTGCTGAAGTGCTGTTTTAGTCTATGAGGGACCTCCTAGAACCTGTATGGAGGCAATTGGGGGAGTTTGGGAGGTTGAAGGTCGAAGTAAAAAAAACTTTGAATCGAAGTAGCGCTACTTTGAAGCGTATGATTCGAAGTAGGCCCACTTCGACCTCAAAAAACTTCGACCACCATTCAATTGGTCTTTTTGAATTCAAAGTTCAAAGTTTTTTTAACTTCGACCTTCAACCTTTGATAAATATGCCCCTTAGAGTTGTAATATTTCTGTTCAGGAGATCTCTGAGGCAGCACGCAGACCATCACAATATAGTGGTTCAAGGCAAGAGATGTAAAAGGGCAATATTTACTTATATATATATATACCAGCTTGGTAAGATTCTTTAATATGCCACTTAATATGATATAAACTATCTGTTGCTAAAATATTCATTTTGGGGGTAAAGTTTTCCTTTAAACCACCGCTTTAAAAGGTTGTGAAAATAGGAAAGTGCAGGGGGATTTTGTATCTGTTTCTGTGAGTAGATAACATTTTACAAGCAGTGTAATTAATGTTTACTACACTATATACAGTACATGTCTTGTTTTTCCTCTTACCAATCATGTGATTTTAAGGTCTTTACTGAATAGGCTACAAACGTGCATATAGATTGTCATGGATTACCTTACATCTAGCCCATTTATCCAAATGGACAGCCTTTCCTGATGACTTTCCATTGATGAAATATTAGAATAAACAGAAGAGAATAGGCAAGATCTTGATTAGTATCAGCAACCATTAACATCTTCAAGGTCCGGGGGGGGGGGGGGGGTTGGATTTGGAAAAAGAAACAAAGAACAGTTCCAATTTGAAAGATAATATCACAAACAGCAGAATGTTTGTGAGTCAGAACAACCACTAACTTATTGCAACAAATACTAAAGAGTCAAGTCTGCTACTTTATATTCATTCCTCTAGGATTTTTAGAAGTGTAAATATCAGTGGGTAAAAGTTAAAAGTTCACTATTTTATAAAAATGCCTGTAAATCCCATAGGAAATAAATAGAGAGTAGTGGAATTTAACTGTGGTGAGCTCTAATTTCACACTTTAATAAATCTGACCATAAGATGTAGACCATCTTAATGTTAGATATGACTTTATATTTGTATCAGTAAGGGGCAGATTTATCAAGGGTCGAAGTGAATTCGAGGGAATTTTCGAAGTAAAAAAATTTGAAATTCAAAGTAGTTTTTTTGGATACTTCGAACAAGATACGACGGGGCACATTTACTAATGGTCGAATATCGAGTGTTAATTAACCCTCGATATTCGACCGTCGAAGTAAAATCCTTCGACTTTGAATATCGAAGTCGCAGGATTTACCGCAAATACTTTGATCGAACGATGGAAGGAAAAATCGTTCGATTGAACGATTAAATCCTTCAATCAAACGATCCGAAGGATTTTAATCCATCGATCGAACGATTTTCCTTCGATCAGAAATTTGTTAGGAAGCCTATGGGGACCTTATGTTCGGTAGGTTTTAAAAGAAAACTATATCCCCAAAATGAATACTTAAGCAACAGATAGTTTATATCAAATTGAATGACATATAAAAGAATCTTACCAAACTGGAATATATATTTACATAAATATTGCCCTTTTACATCTCTTGCCTTGAACCACCATTTCGTGACTCTATCTGTGCTGTCTCAGAGATCACCTGACCAGAAATGCTACAACTCTAACTGTAACAGGAAGAAGTGAGGAAGCAAAAGGCAGATCTCTGTCTGTTAATTGGCTCATGTGACCTTACATGTGGTTTGTATGTGTGCACAGTGAATCGTATGATCTCAGGGGGCAGCCCTTATTTTTTAAAATGGCAATTTTCTATTTATGATTACCCAATGGCACATACTACTAAAAAAGTATATTATTATGATAATGGTTCATTTACATGAAGCAGGGTTTTACACATGCGCTGTTTTACTCAGTATCTTTTAATAGAGACCTACATTGTTTGGGGGGTATAGTTTTCCTTTAAGTAGTTGGTCGAAGTTTTTTTTAAAGCGACAGTACTTCGACTATCGAATGGTCGAATAGTCGAACGAATCGTTCATTCGAAGTCGTAGACGAAGGTCGAAGTAGCTTATTCGATGGTCGAAGTAGCCAAAAAAAAGTTCGAAATTCGAAGTATTTTTTCTTCTATTTCTTCACTCGAGCTAAGTAAATGTGCCCCTACGTACGAATATTCTACCATTCGATAATCGGAGTACTGTCTCTTTAAAAAAACTTCGACTTCAATACTTCTCCAAATTATGTTAGCCTATGGGGACCTTCTACAACCATTTTCTAAGTCTTTACACATCAAAGTAAAATCTTCCATGTTCCATCTACAACTACATATAAAATTAAACATTATATCAATTGTTGCAGTAAGGGGATAGTTTACCTCATTACCTGCACTAAGTGTGGTAAGCAATATGTAGGTTGCACTATTAGATCATTGAAAGAACGTATCAGGGAACATATCAATCAAGTGAGTAATATTAAACTAAGCAGCAAAACCAATGTCACTAGGCACTTCCAAGAATGTAACAACAGTAATTTAAAGTACTTTTCTATACAAGGGATAGAACAAATTAAGACAGGCATTAGAGGGGGTGACCTTCTGATGAAATTAAAGAAAAGAGAGGTATATTGGATCTTTCACCTACAAACCAGGTTGCCACTAGGCCTCAATTATACATTTGATGTGACTTTTTATATTTAATTATTTATTTATGACTATCTGTGAATTATATTTCTGTATATGCCCTGTAACATGTATTATCTAACATATAGATCATTGTATCTAAACAAAGCCAGTAGTCCATTGGATGATATACGGCATTTGTAACATATGTTTGTGATTGGTTTTATTAAGGGGAGGGACTATATGTGCTAGTACTTAAGGAACAGAGCAAGAGAGACTAGTTGGATTCTGCCTATGACTAAGTGCTGGGTAAGCATCATACGCGTTAGGCGTTAGAGGGAATACTATACATGTTTTTTAACTACTGATGTGAATAAAATATATTTTTTTACTTAATAGCATGTTTTGGAGAAATTATTGAGACTATAGTACCCATTGCCTGATAATTCTTTTGACATGCTACAGAGTTAAGCTCATTTACCACTACTAGAGGTTCAAGTTGTAAAGCATTAAGGGGCCAGTGATAATAGTGAGTGCAGTTTGCTTTCCAGATATTTTGCCTCATTAAAAATTCCCATTGTTTTATACTCTCCAGCTCTCCAGACACAAAAACAGTTCGACCCATCTACCATCCCCTCTGAGTGCAGCATTACTGAAAAAAAAAGTGTCGTGGAAATTATATTCAGATACTTTTAGCCAAAGGTATCCAGGTTCCAGGTTTGGAACAAAAAAAAAATATGTTCCACAAATGTAGGGTATTGTGGTCAGGCAGACACACATAAACCAAAGATGTCCATGCCAGTTGTTGGCTAGAATGGTGCGAATGTTGCTGCCACTCAGATCCAGTGGACAAGCATTCTGTGAACTGCCTCAATGCATAATGCCTATGGTAAAGTGGAGGAAGGCATGATTTTGGCTAGGGTCCCTATTTCCAGTAAAATCAAACCTTAAGACTAAAGTGTAGATTGCCATTTGTGACAATTCAATGCTTCCTTCTTTTGATGCAACAGTTGGGGAGGGCCCTTTCCTTTCTCAGTACAAAAATGCCCAGAATGGGTTTGCTGAGATGGGGATGGAAAACTTAAATGAACTGCTCAAGTCCCAACCTGAAGCAGAGTTAACACCTGTGGGATGAGTTGTAACATTAACTGAAAGCCAGTTTTGATCCCCAACATCAGTACCACACCTCACTAATGGGGGAATGTAATATTGGTCACTAATGCAAAAATCATTCGCAATTTGTTCGCAATGCGAATAAATGTTCGCAAAGTGAACAATTTTGCCTTTGCATAGAGAGACCCAACTTAGTTGGACAGGCATGTACATGCCATTAGAAATCAATTCATTCTCGTCATGTAGCATGTACATTACTTAGTACTATGGGTTTTTTCTTTTATGTATATTTAATTATACAAGTTAAAGTTAGTTTTTTTTAATAAAAATACAATGTATGTCAAATACAAAGATGTCCATTTCAGATTTGCAATCTTACCAGGTATTACAGTGTCTGAAGTTTCCTGAGGGGACCCATTCTTTTTTTCTTACTATTTTTTAATATTCAATCATGCAGCAGCCTGGATTATTGTAATACAGAGATATAGTATGTATTTCTTTCATGTAAAATTAAAGTCTGTCTAACAATATTTGTACAAAGTACAACCTTTCTATTCTGTTGTTACAGATAAGGTTTTTTTCCATACATATATTCTAAATGTCATTGGGAATGCAATAAAATGTAATTTATTTTAAATGAATTTCCATTAACTTCTCTGCCTCTATATCACATTGGATTGTGCAATGAATGTACAACTTTTGCTTTATCAGTCTGTGCTTTGTTTACAGTACATTACATTCCCCATATTTTGCCCATATTCTGCCTTTCTTATGTTGCTAAAGAGCACAATGCAGAAGTACAGTCATTTTATATTTACAGTAATGAAGGTACCTCAATATCTTGAATCGTACAACTGTATCAGTAGATAACATTTTCAGTTCTCTGGATATGAAGACAAAATAGAATTTTAATTGTAAAAAAAGCAGCAAGGTTTTAAATAATATGCAGTGAAAATAAATCTTTTTCAGAGGTTATTCTGATTCTCATACAGGCAAAGATATACAAGAAAGCTTCTACCAGCGTAAAGTGTGTTCATTCTTGCCAAACATATATTAATGGCATCAGATGATAAACTTCTACCATTTTACAAACCAAATATATTTAAGCATAAAAACTTTGTCAGTGAAATAAGTCACCAAATTGAACAGGTGGCCCAGGTGCTCCTGCCCCAGGCCCTCAGACCAAGGGAGTGGATAATCCATATTTAGATAAACAAAATGTTGGAGTAAGGCACTCTGATAGGTCACGCATAGATCAGACTAATAGTAGGTAAAAATATTTGAAAGTTTTATTTATATAAACATCTCATGCCTTACGCGTTTCGTGTCACTAGGACACTTGGTCATAAATTCTGCCATTTACCATTCTAGCCAACAACTGGCATGGACATCTTTGGTTTATGTGTGTCTGCCTGACCACAATACCCTTTCATCAAGGTTTGAATTTGACTGCCCAAGTGTCTATTTTAGTTACATAGTTAGATCAGGTTGAAAAAAGACAAAAGTCCATTAAGTTCAACCCCTCCGAATGAAACCCAGATTCCATACAAACACACACTGACCCGCCATACACTCACATAAACTTTATATATATAACCATATCAATACTAATGTAACACCCTCTTGGACACCCCCCTGGGCCAATGGTGTACATTCTTACCATATACCAGGTTCTGAGTCCCCTTTGCTAAGTGAAAGGGTAATGGGAATTACCTCTCATGGCAGTACCTACACCTAATAGGATCCAGGAATACACCTGCGAGTGGCTCCATAAGAAAAAAATTAAACACACTGTTTGTAGTATAACTTTATAAAAAATTGAAGGCAAAGTAAAATATGCATTTACACCCTATTAATGACCCACTACCCTGGGGAACCTTTTGCAGTCCTATCCTGGCATCTCCTTGCCAGGCAAAGTCCCCCACTCCCTTCCTGGTGGACAAAGAGTCTCAGTCCCTTTTCTCCCAAAGATCGTTACTTTCCCCAGGTAGCGCTACCTGCCCAAATACCTCTCCAGATGGACAGAGGTAATTTGCTCTCATGTGGCAGGCACAAAAAAAGCCATGTTTCACAAACAGGAGATACACTGCATCATTTCTCTCTCTACCCTCCCATGGGCACAACTCACCCTGGGGATTCACACAGATGGGTAGGCTAATCCAGCGCTGGAACAGGATGAAATCCATTCAGTGAAGCACACGTGGCTTGCTTTATACTCATGGCATAGCTCCCAGCAGTTTCCATAGTGCCAGCACTCAAAGTCCTCCTCTGCTGAACTGCAACTCCCAGCACTCTCCATAGTGCAAGCACACAAAAAGGCATCCAAGCTCTAAACCTGCATGGTTGAGCTTATCAGGCTCTGGAATACCCTGCCTTAAACCTGCAGGGCTATTGGACTTCTTATTAGCCCTTACATCTTACCAGTTCAAAATCACTCTCTCCTCAGTGAAGCAGAAACCAGCAATGGCAGTGTGAGCACATGGCTCTCCTATATCAAATCAGTTGCGCAGCAGTAACACCTTGTGACACCCTCCGGTATCTGCCAGACACACTGCACATGGACAAGGCTCTTGCATCTCCCGTCACTCTAAGTTCAACCTGTAGCTGCACAGGCAGGGGATTTCCCAATATGTGGTTTCACATATAACCCTCTGTGTCCCTACACTAACTATATATTTTAATATCACAATAGCCCTGGATATTATGCTTGTCCAAGAAATCATCCAAGCCTTAAATCTCTTAAAGGCATTAACAGAATCAGCCATCAAAACATCATCCGGCAGTGCATTCCACAACCTCACTGTCCTCACTGTGAAGAACCACCTAAGCTGCTTCAAATAAAAGTTCTTTTCTTCTAGTCTGAAGGGGTGGCCTCTGGTACGGTGATCCGCTTTATGAGTTAAAAGGTCCCCCTGCTATTTGTCTATAATGTCCTCTAATGTACTTGTAAAGTGTAATCAGGGCCCCTAGTAAGTCTCATTTTTTCAGAGAAAACAACCCCAACCTTGACAGTCTACCCTCATAATTTAAGTCTTTCATCCCTCTAACCAATTTAGTTGCAAGTCTCTACACTCTCTCCAGCTCCTTTATTTCCCTCTTAAGGACTGGAGTCCAAAACTGCACTGCATACTCCAGATGAGGCCTTACCAGGGACCTATAAAGAGGCATAATTATGTTTTTATCCCATGAGTTTATGCCCTTTTTATGCAAGATAGAACTTTTTTTGCTTTAGTGGCCACAAAATGACACTGCACAGAATAAGACAACTTGTTATTTACAAAAACCCCTAGATCCTTCTCAGTTAAAGGAGAAGGAAAGCTACGGAGGCATTTTATTGCCAATAGATTAGCTGCAATAGTGCAAGCTAGAATGCTATATTTATTCTTTAGAATGTTTTACTATACCTGAGTAAAAAGCTCTAGAAACTCTCTGTTTGTTTAGGATAGGAGCTGCAGTATTTACATGGTGTGACATCACTTCCTGCCTGAGTCTCTCCCTGCTCTGGGCTCAGATTACAGTAGAGAAGGGAGGAGGGGGGGGGGAAGAGGAGCAAACTGAGCATGCTCTTGGCCAGGGCAATGAGGTTTAAACTGAAGGCAGGAAGTCTGATACAGAAGCCCATGTGTACACAACAGAAGGAAAGAAATGCAGTGTTTCTTTTGACAGAGGACTCAGAGCAGCACTACTTTGGGAGATTACTGGTATATTTAGATGGACCTTTCTGATAAGGCTTACTTAGTTTTAACCTTTCCTTCTCCTTTAAGGAAACTCCTTTTATTTAGGGGCACATTTACAAAGCTCGAGTGAAGGATTCGAATTAAAAAAACTTCGAATTTCGAAGTGTTTTTTGGGCTACTTCGACCATCGAATGGGCTACTTCGACTTTGACTACGAATCGAACGATTCGAACTAAAAATCGTTCGACTATTCGACCATTCGATAGTCAAAGTACTGTCTCTTTAAGAAAAACTTCGACCCCCTAGTTCGGCAGCTAAAAGCTACCGAACTCAATGTTAGCCTATGGGGAAGGTCCCCATAGGCTTGCCTGAGTTTTTTTTATCGAAGGATATTCCTTCGATCGTTGGATTAAAATCCTTCGAATCGTTCGATTCGAAGGATTTAATCGTTCAATCGAACGAATAATCCTTCGATCGTTCGATCGTAGGATTTGCGCTAAATCGTTCGACTTCGATATTTGAAGTCGAACGATTTTAGTTCCTAGTCGAATATCGAGGGTTAATTAACCCTCGATATTCGACCCTTCATACATCTGCCCCTTAGTGTATAACTTGCATTTATATTATTTCTGCCAAAGTGCAAAACGTATTTTTGTTTTTGAACAGGTCTGTCTTTAATATGCTCACATTAATTCTGCACCATAACAAAATAATAATGTTAAAATGCAAATATGACGTTTTATTTTTTTTTGTAAAAGAAAAGGTAACTAAAATCTATATGCTACACAGTATCAGACTAATAAATGCCTCACTGTCCAAAACCAAGCATTTAAAAAAAATGTTTAGAAGCTCTTTAGACACAAAAAAGCTTTTATTTCATTTCCTCAGATATTGTTCATATTTTAAATATACAGAGTTGCTGTAATAGATATTCCTGGGCAAGGGTCCAAGTAGAAACAAGAAATACATTGATTCTGCCATGCTTTGAAGCACAGATTACAGATGGTACACAAATGTTCTATATCCAAAAATGGGGGAAATGCCTATAGCATAAACATACATTACAGTTCAAAGATGAATAGTTTTCCACAAGAGGAAAAATCAGTTTAGTTAAAATAATTTCTATTACTGATTCCAAAATCTGGAATCATGCACATGCTGTATATACTTCTAACAAATAACAAATGGTAAAGGACACAACCTTACAATCCTTACAAATAGAATTTATTCACTTCCATTTCAAAAAGTTAAATATTTTACAGATGTGAACAGTGCCATGCCATTTAAAATAGTGCGATAATACAGATAACACACTTGAGAAAGGGCCCTTGCTGCCCGAAACATGTCGTGTGGAATGCACAATAAAGATTGAATAGCAGGTATTCTGCTTTTTGCTGTTTTCTTGATTTGCCAATTTAATACATTGACGATAATACAGATAAGACCTGATCTGTTTTCTAATAGCCCAACATTACATGAAGAGATTGGTCAGACACTGTTGGTATGTTCAATTGTACACAGCTTAATATGAATCACCATTTAATGCAATGAGTTGGGTGAGAAGTCTCTTCTATACAGGTGTGGCTTCCTCAGGAGTAGGATACCCCTCATATCATCATCCATGTATTCAGGATCCTTGCAGTTAACAGTTAGACTTCAAAGTACCACACTGACCGCAATGAGCAGATTCATAGCCCCGTTTCCCACCACTCCTATGTGGTAAAATGGGACTTTTTTATGTGCATGCATATTATTATTTATATATCAGCTTACAGGCACAGTGCTGTACATTAAAACAATACATTAACAGAAATGTCCAGTGGTTGCGGCATTGCCTTGTGTTTTGTTTTACTGGAAAAAAATACATATTTTGCACGAGATAAAATATGTTTTCATTTTCTATCATCACTAGGCAGACTAAGGCTAGTGGCACAGGCCTGTTGATCAGCTTTTTTATGCTTGTGACTACACCCTGTGGCGCTTTGACAAAGCCTTTGTTTGCAAGAACCTCTGGTGTCCTCTATCTTTATTTTTACACAAAGGCAAGATAGGTGTAGTTGTGCAATAGCCTCACCTTCACTTTTCTAATTAGGGAAGGCCCATCCTGGGTGAGAGTAATGTGGTCCATGTTATCTTACCTAGCTTGGAAGACTGGTTTTAAGATAGGGATACACTAGTTTTGGATCAAACTGAATACATTATAATTCCTGCTATATATATATATACAGTATATATAACAGTGTAAATTGATACCTACAGTGCTTTTACTTAAAGGAGAACTAAACCCTAAAATGAAATCGCCAAAAATGCCATATTCTATTTACTGAACTTATTGCAACAGCCCGAAGTTTCAGCTTGTCAGTAGCAGCAATGACCCAGGACTTCAAACTTGTCACAGAGGGTCACCATCTTGGAAAGTGTCTGTGACACTCACATGCCCAGTGGGCTCTGAGCAGCTGTTGAGAAGCTAAGCTTAGGGGTCATTTCAAATTTACAAGCAGAAAATGAGGTTGGCCTGTAATATAAGTTGACACTACATGGCTGATTATTGAATTATGGTGCTAGTTGCACTGGTTTCTGTGCTGCCATGTAATCATGTAATTATCATGTAATTATCACAAGGCAAAAATTACCAAGTTATTTCTTACTGTATGATAACAGCATGGTAACTGACAAAGAGCTTGTCACTGCTCTTGCATCTTAAATTAAGTTTTTGATCACTTTAGCGAGCTTCGTGACACAGAGGGGTTTAGGTCACCTTTAATCACTGATTTGGAAGACCATTCAAACACTTTACTGCTTTGATAAAACAGAACCATTTATGTTGTATTTATTGTTGAAGTTGCAAACAGCGTTGACCCTTGTTTCATGTACATCTTTGTGGATAAATGGATTTTGTTATATACAGTAGTAGCAAAGGATGTCAGAATAATAAATCTTCAGATTGCTTAGGATAACTCAGGCTCTTTTGGGACAGTAAGTAGTTCGAAAAGATTTCATGTCATACATTTTGTCTATATGCTCTTACTGTTTGCCTAAGAAATCATGAGGGATATCTTATGCTCCAAATGCACTTTTGGGGTTCTAGTAGGATCTAATTGAATACAAATTAAAAAAGAGGCACTGAAACACAATTCAGCTTATGGGAACAGACTGGGTCAGAACCGATCAGGAACCAGGAGCGTAGTCGTGGAACAGGCTGGGTCAGTACCAGTCAGACAGTGTAGTCCAGAAACTGGAGTGTAATCAGAATTAACATGCCTTGGTCAAAACCACTTGGTAACACAGTACAGAGTCAGTATCAAGAAGAGTGGTCAATAACAGACAAGGGTCAGTTCAGGCAGTGATACAACAAAGGTCAAAACAGGCAAAGGTCAGGAACAGAAAATCAGACACAAATCACACTCTGGAACTATCAGGAAATAGACCTACGTTGGGCAATGAGTCAGCGCAGAGTAGGGTTTTATAGCCAGGCTAATGGCTTACACAGATCACTTGTGACCAGACTGTCAATAGGTGAAACAAGCCATGCCTACCTGCATTTACAAGGAAGGCAATAGGAGTGAACCAGGACCTTAGCTGTCTGCTTACATAGCGCAGTGACAATGCAGACAGCATGGAAACACCACGTCCCTGGTTCAACACCAGAGAATGATGTTACATGTCTATTGACATCTAAATTTTTGGGTTCTCTTTTGCTCCATTGTGTTGCTTCTCTTATTTTATTAGCTACAAAAAAGTATTTTATAGCAGGTTTGCAGCAGCCAGATGTTATTAAAGGACCAGTAACATCAAAAATTTTTGTTAAAAAATTTGTTAGTATGCAACGAAAAATAAACACCAAGACAAATTAAACTTTTAAATAGCAAAGCCATTATTAAGAAATAACTTACAGAAACTCCACTTCCTGTCCTCTTCAGAAAAGGAAGTGGACCGTCCATCCATCCTGCGGTGCTCGATTTCTCCTCCCTGGCTATTCTACTGACAGCAGAGTGTTGGCTGGTGGGGCAGGGTTTGTGCTGGCTGTACAGATCCCTCTGGGGAAGGCTTCTCTAGTCTTTCTTTGGTCTCTTGGCTGCTACCCAGACGTGTCTCGCCTTCTTCGACTTACTGATGTTACTGGTCCTTTAACCTAAAAAGGAAACTGGCATACAGTTCCTCCACTGTGTATAAGGCTGATGGCACACCAGCGATAAATCTCCTCTTCTGCAAGTGACTATTCGCCTGTAAATATGTACCGCAGATAAAGTAAATCACTGGTGGTAAAACCCATATGTCGCTTCAGTCTTCTAAAATCGATTGAAGTTTCCTCTTGAGGCAATTGCTGGCAATCTCCTGGTCTGACATTGCCCCAAGACATTGAATAAGTTATCTACCAGCAAAGCTATGCCAGTAAGTTAGGTTGGAAAAAGACACACATCCATCAAGTGCAACCTTTCAACTATTTTAACCTGCCAAACTGCTAGTTGATCCAGAAAACAAAACCCAGTTTGAAGCCTCTCCAATTTGCCTCAGAGGGGGAGAAAATTCCTTCCAAAATTGCAATCAGACAAGTCCCTGGATCAACTTGTACTATGAGCTATCTTCCATAACCCTGTATTTCCTTACTTGCTAAAAAGCCATCCAACTAGTGATGGGCGAATTTATTCGCCAGGCGCGAATTTGCGGCGAATTTGCACGATTCGCCACCAGCGAATAAATTCGTGAAACGCCCGCGAAAATTCGCGGCAAAAATTCGCCCGCGTCAAAACATTTTTTCGAAAAAACGGGCGCCGGCGTCAAAAACGAGACGCCGATGCCGTTTCGCGAATTTTTTGCCATTTCGCGAATTTCACGCGAAATTCACGCATTTTTCGGCGAAGCGAAACGGCGCAATTTCGCCCATCACTACATCCAACCCCTTCTTAAAGCTATATAATGTATCAGCCAGTATGACTGATTCAGGGAGAGAATTCCACATCTTCACAGCTCTCACTGTAAAAAAAAACCCTTCTGAATATTTAGGCAGGACCTCTTTTCTTCTAATTAGAATGGGTGACCTTGTGTCAGCTGGAAAGACCTACTGGTAAATAAAGCATTAGAGAGATTATTATATGATCCTCATATATTTATAAATAAATATCACCCCTTAAGCACCTTTTCTCCAGTGTGAACAACCCCAATTTGGCCAGTCTTTCCTCATAGCTAAGATTTCTCATACATTTTACCAGCTTAGTTGCCTTCTCTGAACCCTCTCTAATTCAGTAATATCCTGTTTGAGCACTGGAGACCAAAACTGTACAGCATATTCTAGATGGGATCTTATCAGTGCTCTATACAGTGAAAGAATGACCCCCTCCTCCAGTGAATTTATGCCCCTTTACAGCTCAAAACCTTATTTGCCATTGATGCTACAGACTGGCATTGCTTACCACAGTCAAGTTTATCATCTACAAGGACTCCAAGGTCCTTTTCCATTATGGATTTGCCTACTGCAGTCCCATTAAGGGTATAAGTGTCTTGGATATTTTTACATCCCAGGTGCATAACTTTACATTTATCAACATTGAATCTCATTTGCCATTTAGCTGCCCAGATTGCCAGTTTGTCAAGATCCTGTTGCAAGAATGCTGCATTCTGGATGGAATTAATTGGACTGGATAGTTTTGTGTCATCTGCAAACACTGATACATTACTTACAATACCCACCCCATTAATGAACAAGTTAAATAAAAGTGGACACATCACCGAGCCCTTAGGACCCTACAAACTTACGCCAAGTAGAGAATGTACCATTAACAACAACCCTCTGTACGTGATCCTGTAGCCAGTTTCCTATCTATGTGCCATCAGGCCCTGGCGCCTTGTTGACATTCATTTGTATTAAAGCTTTATGAATCATATTCTGAGTCAGTCACTGACTAGATTGAGCCGATCCAACAGCTATGAAGTGAGCCTATGAACTCTGGTTCTATTGTATACACTGTAGAAAAGAATTAGCACATTTGCCTTTTCTGTATTACAACCATACTGGTACCATTATTTAAAGTAGCAATATTCTCAACCCACATTTTTTTACTATTATACTTGGAAAAAAAAAAATTTGGGTTAGACTTAGCCTCAACCGCAATACACTTTTCATTTTCTATGTTTGCCTTCCGGATTGCTGTTTTACAACATTTATTATAGTGTTTATATTCATTAAATGCAGCTTCTATCCCAACAGACTTGTGGTTTTTACTGGGTTAACATTTTCGCATATTAATATTCCTATTATATATACATTAGTGATAGAAATCAGTGATCATTGTCAATGATGCCAAAACTTGATTTATTCTATTATGCAGCAAGTACTGGGTTGCTCAAAGGTATGTTAAGGGTTAAGTGGAGAAATACAATACTGTTCTATGTTTGCTTCCCCCTAGAAAAAAAAAAAGAGGCAAAATAAGATATGGCATGATCACAACATGGTACTTCCTGCAAAGTTCCACTTCTAACACATTTGCTTTGTGATCAGGTCCATTGGTTCAAGTATATAATTGGTTGGTGTTTCAGAGAAATCTAAAATGTATGCGTATTACTTCTATAAATAAATAGCTTTATTATATAGGCTAGCAGATTTGGAAATAGACAGGGTAATGGTATTGGTGGCATTTTACAATTTAAATATGTTTCTCATTTTAAATAGTTTTACTTGGTTGTTTTGTAACATCCTGAACTGTAATTAATCCAATTTATAGTCTTTGCAAACTATGTAGTATCCTTGATTTGTTTTGTAGCCTCTGGTCAAATTACTTTAGGTAATATTCATATCATTAATGATCTGTTAAGTAAATTAGATCTAAACTATTTAAAATAAAATGGAAATGTGATTATTCATGCATACCTGACCGGCACACAGACAATTATTTATCTCCTGAGGACAAGAAGATGTTAAATCAACTGCCCGAATTAGGCATTTCTTTCAGAGTTCCTCTTGGCATACACAGTATGGCTGATCTTGAACTATGTGTGTATATATATATATATATATATATATATATATATATATATATATATATATATATATATATATATATATATATATATATATATATATATATACACACACACACACACAGTTAGGCCCATAAATCTTTTGGCAGAGACAACTTTTTTCTAATTTTGGTTCTGTACATTACCACCATGAATTTTAAATGAATCAACTTAGATGCAGTTGAACTGAAGACTTTCAGCTTTAATTCAGTGGGTTGAACAAAAAGATTGCATAAAAATGTGAGGAACTAAAGTCTTTTTTTAACACAATCACTTTAATAAAATCATCCGAGAAATTGCTACAATATTAGGTGTGGCAAAATCTATAGTTTGGTACATCCTGAGAAAAAAAGAAAGCACTGGTGAACTCAGCAACACAAAAAGACCTGGACATCCACGGAAGACATGGTGGATGATCACAGAATCATTTCCATGGTGAAGAGAAACCCATTCACAACAGCCAAACAAGTGAACAACACTCTTCAGGAGGTAGGCGTATCAATATCCAAGTCTACCATAAAGACTGCATGAAAGTAAATACAGAGGGTGCACTGCAAGGTGCAAGCCACTCATAAGCATCAAGCATAGAAAGGCTAGATTGGACTTTGCTATAATGTAAAAAAGCCAGCACAGTTCTGGATAAACATTCTTTGGACAGATGAAACCAAGATCAAAAAAAATATGGAGAAGGCGTGGAACAGCTTATGTTCCAAAGCATACCACATCTCTATAAAACATGGCGGAGGCAGTGTGATGGCTTGGGTGTGCATGGCTGCCAGTGGCACTGGGACACTAGTATTTATCCATGATGTGACACAGGACTGAAACAGCCAAATTAATTCAGAGGTGTTAAGAGACATACTGTCTGCTCAAATCCAGCTAAATGCAGTCAAATTGATAGGCAGGCGTTTCATAATGACCTAAAACATACGACCAAAACAACCCAGGAGTTTATTAAAGCAAAGAAGTGGAATATTCTTGAATGGCCAAGTCAGTGACCTGATCTGATCCCACTTGAGCTGCATTTCACTTGTTGAAGACTAAACTTTGGACAGAAAGGCGAATTTTGCGAATTTCGCGCAAATTCACCCATCACTACCCACAAACAAACAGCAAACTGAAAGCTGCTATAGTAAAGGCCTGGCAGAGCATTAAAAAGGAGGAAATCCAGAATCTGGTAATGTTTGTGAGTTCAAGGCTGTCATTGCCAGCAAAGGGGTTTTAACCAAGTATTAGAAATTAACATTTTATTTTCAGGTTTTTAATTTGTCCAATTATTTTTGAGCCCCTGAAATGAAGTGATTGTATTAAAAAAAGGCTTTAGTTCCTCACATTTTTATGCAATCTTTTTGTTCAACCCACTGAAGAATGTCTGCAGTTCAACTGCATCTGAGTTGTTTCATTTAAAATTCATTTGGCATAAGCTCCAAATTACAGAAAGGCCATCTCCCATAGGGGCAAATTTACTTAAGGTGAAGTGACTAACACTGGTGAATTTTCTGAACTTCGCCGAGTTACTAGCGGTCGCTGGTGTAACTTCACTAGCGAAGGAGATAGACTCTAGTGGTACTTCACTCCCTAACGCCAGGCGAAATTGCGCTCTGGCGAATGGACGTAACTACACAAATTCACTAAGATGCAGATTTTACTGAATGTTACCTCTTGCGCAAGACTTGCCTTTGCCACCTCAGACCAGGCGAAGTGCAATAGAGTAGATAGGACTTCCTCAAAAAATAGCTGAAAATTCCCAAAAGAGAATTAATTTTTTTGGGGGTAACCGGCTTCCCCCTACATTTCCTAACATATGGCACATAAACTATACATTGGGCTCATGTGTAGGGCAATATAACAACTCTATTTTTTTTTATTAAGGTTTCCCGGGCTTGTGTAGTGTAATTTATTTGCTGCAACATATACATCCATCTGTTATCCAGAAAACACCAGGTCCCAAACATTCTGGATAATAGGTGCTCAGGTTGGTAACACAAAGTTTTCAGGCTTTTCACAGCATACAAATGTAAACAGTAACAACTTTCGAGCTCAAGAAGAAAGCAATAAAGCAAAAGTCTCACCAGTTTGTTGGTTTCAAGGCACACAAAACAAAAGTCCTTTCTGCCGTCACAAGGCAGTTTTTCTCAGGAGTTCCTATTTAAAACTATTTGTTTGAACAGCATTAGCTCTGGAGGATAACTTATTTCTAAAGTATCTTGCAAAAACAGGTGTAGGCTCAGATGCCAAGTGCTGGAGTCAGGACACTGGGTAGTGAAGCATGATAAAAGGAGAACCCTATCAATGGTCACTTAATTCTTGAATGAAGAGATGCATATGGAAAAGCTTGCTTGTTATTTAGTCATATATCTTACAGTTTTAAAACTAGCATGTGCTTTAATGTGCTTTTGTTTAGAGACTGTTAATACAGCGAAATAAATGTATTTTTCTCAAAGGAGTTATAAAGCATTTACAAAAGTATTCACATTTTCGTAGTTAGATAAATTGCCTCTTGGAAAGTATCTGTTATGCGTTCAAAAGAAGTTAGTTCAATAGGCAGGTAATCTGCTCTCTCATTTCCATGAAAATTCCTCTGTGGATAAACTCCATGAATATTTTTACAGTAGTTTTAATTGAACTATTTAGTGAGCAATAATACAATGGCTGTGACAAATGGCAAGCTTTGTCAGGTTTCTTTCTCCTAAAATGAACAGCAGAAATAATATTTGGAAAATATGAGCCTGAAAAAAACAGAATTTAATTTCCCCTGATTTTCTTACAGCTCTATTGCAAAACTGTTCTATTAAGCACTAAGGGGTTATGCAATATAAGGAGCAAAGCTTGTTATTGTTCTTATCACCTACAGCAACCAATCAGAAGGTAAAATGTACTGGTTGACTCTATAAAAACTAACATCTCATTGGTTCCAAGGCTACTTCAATTATACCATTTACTACATATAGGGGTTTGCCCAAATCCCCCTTTCTAGTACTGCAAAGTAGAATATGGATTCCATAAACTCCTCTTACACCAGTGAGAATCCTCAAAGTACCAGAATGGTTAAGGTAGTGTACAATTGCACATTTAGAACATTTATTTAAAAATAATATTGTCCTGTTAGTTACTGCATAGGTCTGATTGTTGTCAGCATTGATTAGTTGCAATGAGTTTTTTAAGAGAAAAAGTACCCCGCTTGTAGGCAATAATTTAAGTATCAATAGGTCACTTAAAAAGATTTTTAAATACTCTGTGATTGTTGATAGTATTCAGCTTAACTATGTCCCAAAATATCTAACACTGATTCTAATAAACAAAAAATTCAAACTAAAGTGCAGTGCAGTTAATCCCATTGATCAATTTAATAGCTAATTAGAAAAAAATATATTCAAGTGTTTGAATCCAATAAAGGTGCTAGTTAAAATGTTATTAATTAATAGTCATAAAAAGCAGTAGAAATGAGTTCATTCAGAACTCATAAATTAGCTTGGATAATAATGGGATTAAAGTGCAGTGCAATAAATACCAATAATTTACTTATTCAAATAATAGTGAATCAAATTAATTAAAACATTAGAAAAAGGAAATTGCAGATGGTGGAGTTGTCCCAAAAGCTTACTACCTAATATTTTTCTAGACCTGAGACACCACAAAGTTGGAGTAGGCAGGGTAAATGGGACTGTGGTCTCGTAATTAATTTGGAGAGGCTAAACTAAACCTAAAAACCACAAATCCTCGGCCCCTTGTAAAGGAAGGAAGTATTATAAAGACAAAGGAGATTGAATAGAGCAAATAAGTCTCTTAACCCCAACCCGCTTATAGCCCAGACCGGACTGTAAGTTAAAAGATTTGAGTATAGTATAAAATCAATCAAAGCAAAGGATTCGCCAACGCGCGTTTCGTTAAAGATAATAATAATATCCAATACTGTTAGCATATTGGTCATCATGTTGAATATAGGGAAAGGCCCTTCTACATTGCTCTAAAGGGACATACACAGGGTCCACAAACGAAAAAACCTGTATGATGTGCCTTTGTTATGCAGCAAAAAGATTTGCTTAATTGCGCATCGGGCAAGAAAATGCCAGTGCAACATATAAGATAGTGGATAATGCACCACCTATTATAAAATATAAGTGACCAAGTAGTTCCATGACTATATAAAGGAACAAGGAGAAGTGCCTTTGGAACTGCAAGATGACTTTAATGTCCTCATATTTTACAGGGGCTACATTATTTATTGTACAACAAAGGTTGCAGTGATAAAATCACTATGCACCATTTATATAGGGAATAAAGTACCCCTTCTTGTAAAATATAAGGATATTATAAGTTACCGAGGAGTTTCATGACAATATAAAAACACAACGTTGAAGGCCGAGTATTTTTATACAGGTCATGGAACTACAAGGTAACTTCTAATTTCCTCAAATTTTGTAACTGGGGGTACTTTATTTATTATAATACACAAGTTTCAGTGAGTCATGTGACAGAAATGACATCAGAACTCACCGTTTATAACTGATGACATCAGAACTCACCGTTTATAAGGATATAATTTACAAGATATTCATGGCCTTTGTGTATTATAAGGCTCTTGTGTATTGTATTATTCTTATCAGGTGTAGTATTTCTTAAGTGACAACTGCCAACATATTTAATATTAGCACTATTTAATATAAGGGTGTACACAATCAACCATACAAATTATTTGCAAATACAGAGCAATAACCTACAGAAGGTAAAGAGGATTCTGCTTGTAGCAATCTGGGGGTCTAAGACATAAGGCGAGGGGAATGATTAGTGTTGAATAATTGGTATTGAAGGTCTTAGACAAGGGACTATTTATGATCAGGTTGACACACATCAATGCAAACCAGTGGCAGGAAAATAAACTGTTCTTTGTGTAAAACTCAATACATTTTAAATATTGGCTCCCATGGCATTGTGTTGCATTATGATGAATGAATCCAGATTTAAACATTTGTAACTGACACATCTAGTTTACACTGGGGTCTACAGAGACACCTGTCATGTACGTAAATAAATATCTGACACAACTGTCAGGCTTTTGTATATCTCTATGCCTATGTAACTGTATAGAGAGATGTGTTTGAATTACCTCCAGGTACACTATTCACCTTTTCAGATAAAAATAAATACACAAATAAACGCATACCTAGAAAATTCGGAGCATCTGTAAAGAACAATGCTTATTACTAATTGTATGCTTCTTTATAAGCAACATCCCTCATACAATAACAAAGGCATGTATTTTATATGGTTTTCAATAAGCAGTACATGAATCACACTTCAAGATTGTCAGCCACCCACAACTGTGTATCCTATTACTCAGACCCTTAAAAAATGTTAAATATTTTTGTTCCAAATCCAGCAGCATCATAAGTCAATAGCAAAATGAATGGACCAGCATAATAGTTTCCTTTGTGGCAATGAACTAGAGATTTCTAATTGCAATTGTCTCATAAATAAAGACAGCTAATTAGTCTGCTACAAATAAGCAAGCAGTCATAACAATGATTTCCAGCTGAGCAGAAAGTGAAAAATGCAGATACTGTTTGATGCATCCAAAGTGATATAAGCAAGTCAGCAGGGAGTATCTGTCCTTTGATACTGATACTGCCAAGAAGCGTGTATTTATTGATCCAAGTATTAGGACTGAAAAGGCAGCCACAGGAATATCACACTGAAGGCAACAAAGTGACTGATCAAACACAGGGATGTCAGTTTGCTAAAGACCTTTTTTCTGATGTCTACTGGCCTATTGTGATCTATGACCAGGTTATTTCTAATTACCAGATTGCTGTACTCAGCAGGTTTTGTGAAAGCCCTAGCACCACCTCATGTTAAAGTTGTTTTGAAGCTGGTCATTAATTGCTAAGAACACTTCATTTGTCAACTCTCTTTTCAAAGAAAAATACTCTCTTTTTTCCTGTGGCTCCTTTTCAGAGGTAGTACTCTAATCCTGCAATAAAACATAAGGACAAAGCAAGGTCAAATCCATATCTCATGAAGGAAAAATAGACTTTTCCTCTCATCCATTTCCCAAAGCTTGCAATCAAGAGGACTATAAAACATAAATAGTAGGGTTCTTTGTACAAAGCATGAAATGTGACCTTAGCTGCCCCATATAAAGCATAGCTGCTATTATAATGAGGTGACAGTTGCTGCAACAGCATCATTCTTTTCCATCTTGTCCAGCTTCTTCATTACTGTACCCGGGATACAAAATTTCTTCTGATGCAGTGTACTTTATTAAATATGAAATAACTGAAAATATAACATTTTATACATTATCTCTTAATAGTATAAAGAAATGATAACAAATAGAAAAGGGACTGAATTGAGTAATTGACTTTTACAGTGAAAGAAGACGCTGACCCGCGCTCCAGCCACATTTAAATGGTTAGTGATGCTGAGCAAATACATTTTGATGCAGATTTTGGAAGAAAAATATTCCATAAAGTTGGCAAAGAACGCATTATGGGATTCTCTAAGGTTTGGTGGGAGACAGAGAGAATCTATATATAGCTTATCTGTTCATACCCAGTTGCATGATAAAGTAATATATAACATTCAAAAAGACCAGCAACACTGGGATTTTAGGGAAAAAAGCAAAACGTTGTATTTATGTGTGCAGATACAGCCAACTTTACGTTTCAGTCCCCTCCGGGACCTTCCTATAAATATATATGTATATATATATATATATATATATATATATATATATATATATATATATATATATATATATATATATATATATATATATATATATATATATATATATATATATATATATATACTGTATATATATATATATATATATATATATATATATATATATATATATATATATATATACTGTATATATAGTGAATAAAGTACCCCCTCTTGTAAATAAGAAAAAAAAAAAAAAATCTTTATTGGTCATCATGGGCCCATGATTAAGTACCTTGGAGGTACAAAACGCATAGGGCCTATGGAGATGCATTTATATTTTAATGACCAATAAAGATTTTTTTTTTCTTATACTTTTGGCCTTGTGGATAGCCCTTTCTCTTTGCTGCACATAAGGGTAGCAAGTAGCCGTTCAAAATGGTTTAGCATGTGTTAAAGTGAACAGATAAAACTCATAGAAACGTGTCCGTATCAAGGAGGTGCTGCATGCTGAATATTTTCCTCTAAAAGCCCCTCCAAAGCTGCCACCAGCCCCGCGAACCTTTGTTAAGCCGACCCTCTGGCACTGCTAATGGATCTTCTGCTTTGTTTTCTGTCACACCGGGATGGGACAGTGCGACCCTAAATGCAAATGAAAACAGGACTTCAGCCTATGGATGGATAGCTCCACCTCCAGCCCAGCATCACTGAAATAACCACAAAAGTGTTCCGGTTTACACTCTTGTAGATACTATCCATATAGATACTGGTTCACAGAAGAGGAACTCTTTGTGCAGCTCCAAGATATTGGAATGTCATTTTATACAGTCCCATTAAGCCATTAAGCCTTAAGCTGTTGTGGTCCACATTACAGAAAAATAGTCCTTATGGAAACATATCCCATTTCAGTACTTAAAAACATTATACATTTTCTCACCAAAACTAGCACTCACATGCTGTGTAACACATCCGGCACAAACCCTGCTGTTATGCAATAGAATGTTGTGGGTTATATTGTTGCTGCCATGGCACACGGGGCATTTTGTTATGGCATCATTCCTATTGAAAAGTTATTTCTTCTCTTTACTACTAAAGAGAATTAAATTGCTAAAAGCATGGAATATGCTTATGAATGCTGTATGAAAATGTGATTTCAAGGAAACTCCATCCAGAAGTAATAGCAGATAGCTACATGTGCTTTAAATTATATATTTTGATTGACGTACAGTAAGGGGGTTATTTATCTCAATATTTTCTGCTACAAACTCAGATCAAATCCGCTCGGGTTTGTTACGCATATTTATTATTACATTTTCCCAAAAATTTGTTTTGCGGGAAAAAAATTCACGTATTTTTCAGACTTTTTCATCCAATTTTCAACCGAAAACGTTGGGGTATTGCCCGAAACCCAGCCCACATCAAAAATCATTGGGACTTCTCCCATTGACATATATGCCACCCCGACAGGTCTGAGATGCCGGATTTTCAGATTCTGACTTTTCCATCCTCGGGGTTTAATAAATTCTGAAAAATTCATGATTTTTTAAAAGTCAGATTTTTTAAAAAAAATCATAAATTTTTCGTGATTTTTGCATTCGGAGTTTAGTAAATAACGCCCTAAATGTTAACAAGTATAAGAAAACAATTAAAAAGAATCTCTAATTACAAATCTGTCAAGTTAAAGCATGGAATATGCTTATGAGGTAGGTAAGGTAATTTGTTTTCATCTGGTTATTTTATATCTTTATATTTTATATATCCAAATGCATTCTCAGACACAAATGTTGGCTCCTGTTATTGTTGAGATGATCAATTTTTGTTTGTTTAAAATATCAAAACCACTTTTCTTTTCCAGTACACAGATCTAAGATAAACCGCTATCTGCAACATGATTGATACATGAAGCTAACCCTTTCAGCAAGCTGTTGGGTAAGAGTATAAATAACTCGAAATCTTCTATTGTAGCCTGATAGCTATGGTTCCTACAGAGGCAGCATCAGTTGATGTCAAGTTAATCTATCAGCTGAATGTCTTCACGGTGCCTTTATGAGCTGATAACCCTTCCTATTCAGCCAAGAATAATTAGGGAATTTTAAGCTGTGGAGGACATCAAATGCACTAAATGATATGATTGAGCACTTGAGTATAAATTAAGGAAAATCAATACAATTACAAATATTCTAGCAATAAAACTTTGGGAATTTAAATTCACATATTACAGATTTGAATAGACAGGTCTGTTTTACATCACAATGTACTTGAAATTAGTCTGGAAGTTTAAAGATCAGGAGAGGTTATATCCTTTACTGACATCATTAGGCAATAGAATGATAAATGATTGATGATATCAGTTAATTGATTGATGATGTTGTCAAAAGAACATATATTTTGCAGTACTTTCGCTGCTCACTGAGTCAAATACCGGAGCAATTTAACCACTATACAGAGCAATGTGAGTAGAAAGTAAATCAGCCACATAAGCAACATGAAAGGGTCCTTTCCTGCAAAGTGACCTCTGTTACTGCTAGTTCACTTAAAGAATATATGCTTCATAAATTCCACGTAAGATTTATATAGACAGAATTATCCATTGGAATAAAAAAGAACTTTTTGATATTCCTACGGCATTCGATCTAAATTACAGGGCCCTTTCTCTGTCTGTCATAGCAATCAGTTTGATTTTAAAGTAACAGGGGAAAAGGGTAGAATGTACATGTGTTTCAGTACCTGATGTTACATGCAATGACCTGTCAGGTGCATTCTTTTCTGTATGTAGACTCAAACACAATACAAAAGGAAGTTCTTGAACAATGAATTCGCTTATTTGTCGAGGATGTTCCCAGCTATTTGGCAATCTACAATTTGTTCTGTAAATTCAGGCAACGTATATTCTCACTCAATTTTAAAATGATAGGAAACATTCCTTCTTGTACAACACAATGCATTCTATTTACAGGTCAAATAAAAGCATAAATGAACAAAGGAGATGAGTTTGAATTTTGATGTATTTTAATGTGTCTCAGATGTTTACTGAATATATGGAAGCATATGTTCACAGAATCCTTCTGTTCAGCCATACCGAACACTAATAGTTTATTTGTTTCTAAATGTAATTCAGCTTCATACATACATCTCCCACTTGATGTACAGGAGCTTTATAATGAATAGTACATTCTAATGCACTGAAATAATTATTTAAACATTTGCAAAATCATACATTGATAAAGGAATACAATTAAAAATGGCTGCATTTACTTATTATGGTAATTTAGTGCAATTACAAGTGTCTCATTAACTCTGAGCTAATTTTAAACACCAAGTTATGTCTATCTTTTTGCAATCAGCCACATTTAGTTTATAAATTAGCAAGAGCTCACTCTAACTTACAAAAATGAATAATTTTTTGAACAGTAATTTAACAATTGAAGACACTATAGAGGTCACTATACAAAGCCCCAGATGCAAGTCCTAGATCACTATGGGGTGGAAGATTGCACCCTTTATTGCTCATTTATTGAACACATAAATCCAGGGCATAGCTACACACTATACCTTGTGCCAGATTAAAAATCTTGATGTGCAAGTTAGGAAGCTGATAGGAGTCAAGATGGGGGACACTTATATTCCCCCCCACAGCCAGCCCCTCATAAATAAATTGCATACGAGATAGAAACATGGTGGACCTTTGTACAGTACCTTTTCAGGCCACTTGTTCCCCTTACTGATATAACCCCCTCTTATTTCTGGAAAGGCTTGTCACTATTTTTGGAACATCTAACTTACATCTGCATTGACTGTAGTGTGTATATGAAACTATTTGTTAGTGGTATTTTTTTACATTCATCCACAAGAGGACCAGATACCTTGGGTACTGATCCTGGAGATGAGACTTGGCACATACTCAGTGTTCCTATTCATATGTTCAGTTGGGTTGAGATCAGGGGTTTGTGTAGGGCACAGAATTGTCAAGAATGTCAGCGTACACTGCAGCATATAGATTTTCTTTTAATGGAGGCCCTAGTTCAAACCATCAAATACCAGTATTCTTCCTTCACCAAAGTAGACTATGGGCATTATCCATTCAGGCAGGTAGTATTCTCCTTGCACCTGTCATACTCAGACTTTTCTGAAAGACTGTCAAGTGGTGAAATTCCTTTGTCCCTCCAGAAGATGCATTTACACTGTACCAAAGTCAAGTTCCAGTAAATTTAGACCACTCAAGCCAATGCTTGCCATTACACATGGTGATATTAGGCTTGTTTCTTTCTAAATACCCTTAAAAATTCATAGGTGACTATAATTAATTTTTGTGCTGACATCAGTTTTCGGAATTCAACAGTGAATGTTCCAACTAAAGAGATGCCATACTAGATGGAGTGTTTAGAAGCTTTTAGAAGATAAAAAAGTGTCCTGATTGTTGCTAATTTGCCTACCAGAACATTATTATTTACAAGACTTCTGAAGGTTCTTCAGAATAACTGATTTATTTATTAGACAAAACAATGGAATCTTGGGAAGCTTGTCACAATGTCACACTTATCATGGCATGGAAAGCTTCAAATGTCACCCCTATTTGACCAAGTTTATATACATTTTACAGAGCATTCACTATAAAAAAGATCTACACGGAATTGCCATACTGTACATGGTCAAGAAAGTACTTACATCTGAGCTGGTGCAAGCATTACTGGAAAACATTGCACAAATAATAGTTTCCTGAGCCCAAACTGTTTTAGTCTTTGCGATCAATAACTACCAACTGCAAAAATGTTGTAGTGAAGTTCTATGGCTACAGTCCTACCCCGTGCTTTATTAGAATTAACCCTTGACCTATGGTATCAGGGCCCTTGTATTATATGAGCATAATTGTATATGACAATATAAAAGCCACAATTAATTCCTCCATCACATCTGCCTTAGGCGACTCTTGTCGTAGAGAAACTTTTGGGGGAGCGTATTATAATTATATAATATTTTATTTGTCTCTTTATAAGACTCTTACCTGTCTTTGATATGCTGTTCCTTCATGATACTTTTGGTTAACTAGTATATACCCCTTTCTTCTTTATTGTGCCATAAATATTTTTTAAGTGTCATTAGTACCACCTACTAAAAGTGGGTCAAAACCCTTTGTAAAAACATTTTCATTATTTCCTCAAACTTTCTAAAACAGGCATTCAAAACTTAATTAGATGGAAAATATATGCAAAAACAATCCTGTTATCAGTGCGCTGTCAGTCAAATTGCTGTTTTCTAGCTACAAAACTGAACATTGTGGCTTCCTAACAGTACACTATAATCAAATATGAATATGGAGGACATACTCATGTTTAGTTGTTTGGTGCTAGAAAAAAATGTGCTTAATGCTTTCAGCAAGCATAAAGAACATGGAGTGTGTTTCATATAGTGAATTAACTGATTCATTGAACAACAGTGTTACAATGCCTTTAATGCAAAACATAAGAAAGTATGGGACCTGTTATCCAGAATGTTTGGGACCTAGTGCTTTCCAGAAAAGGGATCTTTCCGTAAATTGGATCTCCACAACAAAAAATTATTTAAACATTCATTTAACCCAATGGGATTTTTTTGACTCCAATGAAGATACATTACTTTATATCTTTAGTTGGGATCAAGTACAAGGCACTGTCTAATTATTACAGTGAGGATGCTGGCAAGGTGTGAGTTAAGGTTCTCTTTACTCAGCATGAGTTAACGATCTCAGAGGAGTAGCCTATCAGCAGGAAACAGAGGTTTTTTAATCTCAGGGAGCACACACATCATTGCCAGTTCAATTTAATTCCCTGTGTGTTGTGCTGGAATCTACATGTGATCCTGAATGCTAGTTTAATCTGTACTCAGTAAATCCCTACTGTGTGTTCTGTTAAACTGCTCAGAACTAGGGATGTAGCGAACTGTTCGCCGGCGAACTAGTTCGCGCGAACTTCGACTGTTCGCGTCCGCCGCAAGTTCGCGAACGTCGCACGACGTTCGCCAATAGGCGTTCGCGTCAAAATCGTTCGACCATTCGACCATTCGATCGCTAAAATCGAACGATTTTCGGATGTTCGAAGTTCGCGAACAGTTCGCGAACTGTTCGCATTTTTTGCCGGTGTTCGCGAACGGCGTTCGCGAACACATACTCGGCGGTTCGCTACATCCCTACTCAGAACTGCACTTTCCCTGGGGTAATATAAACTCTTCACTAGGAGGAAGTTTCCTGCCCATACCCCATTGGGATCACTCAGATTCACAGTAAGATCTGTTCCTCGGTTGCCACTTCATTCTGTTAAAAGTACTGTGTCTCCAAGTAAAAGTGGTTCAGTTATAGTAGCCTGACATGTGCAGTTTTAGCTCCCTTGAGTTATAGCTTCAGTGCTCTCCTGTCTAACAGTGCCACACAGGCTGAATGTGCTGGGGGAAACAGAACTGCTGGGATGAGTCCTTTAAAAGGAATACAAACAGTTAGTGGGATTGGTAACATTGTTAAGTAGCAGTTATAATTGGCTTTAACCATTGGAACTTGGAACCTACAAACTTAATCTGACATTTAACAAGACCTTCCTGTAATTCCGAGTTTTTTGAATAATGGTTTTCTGGATAACGGATCCTATACCTTTACATGTATGAAGCTTTTCTAACCAGAAGCCTAGTATCCAGAACATTCTGAAATATAAAAATTATATGTTTCATGGAGTCCTTTTGAAAAAAATATTCTTGATTTTGATTCCTTATTGGGAAAACCCAAGATCCAAGGCATTGATATTATATCCCCTAACTTTATTGCCATAAGTAGTATAGGGACTGTGAGTACGATAGACGGGACTGTGAGTACCATAGACCAGTTTTGGTATGAATAATTGTCAAATAATTATTTTCAAAAGTTGAACAAATAATAATGATCATCTTCTGTTAAAATAAGATGGTAGTATTGATAGCAATGAAGTTGAAAGTGAAATAGGAGGTGGTTGTTAGAAGCAATTTATTAGTATAATACTGTTTTCCCTGACTATATACACACTATACTATGGGGCAGATTTATCAAGGGTCGAAGTGAAATCTAGGGAATTTTCGAAGTTAAAAATTTTGAAATTTGAAGTAATTTTTGGATACTTCGACCATCGAATAGGCTACTACGACTGGGACTTCGACCTTCGATTCGAAGTATAATCGTTCGACTATTAGACCATTCGATAATCGAAGTACTGTCTCTTTAAAAAAACTTTGACTTCAATACTTCGCCAACTTAAACCTGCCGAAGTCCTATGTTAGCCTATAGGGACCTTCCAGAGCATATTTTATAAAAGTTTTTTGTGTTCGAAGGAAAATAGTTTGAATCGTACCATTCGAATACGATCATACGATCGTACTACACTCGGAATACGATCGTACGATGCAAAAAATCCTACAAATTCAATTTCAAATTTCGTAGTATTCAATTCGATGGTCGAATTTCTAAGTATTTTCCACTTCAAAATTTGACCCTTGATAAATTTGTCCCTATATGTAAAGGATAATATTAAAGGACAAAAGTGGTCTGACTGACATTATAAATAAGCTGAAAAATATAATTAAGCTAATAAAATTCAAGAAACAAATATTAACATAAAACAGTTCATATGGTTGGTAGTTTAATTATTAGGATGAGGGTTCATAATTTTTTTTAGGTCAGCCATAATCAAGAAAGTAGTTGAATGGAAACTAGTGTTTCCACATTACTGCATCACTTATTCAACTGTATGCATAATAGTTTTTGTAAAAATCTAGCTAAACACATTAATATTTAACACTCGGCCTCATTCACCAATGAAGATGTAATTTTAACAAACCAATATTTTAGCTCAGTTTGAGTCCTGGGAAGTTTGAGCTATATATCTTTATCTTAATATCTATTCTTTAATTTTAGCTATAGTATTTCCTATTTGTATCATTAAAAAATGAAAAAAAAATATTTTTCTAAATACAGGTATGAGAATAAGAATGCTCAGGACTTGGAGTTTTCCAGATATCGGATCATCTCAATAATGTCAATAATTGGGATCACTATACCATAAGTGTAATAGAAATTCATGTAAACATTAAGGGGCAGATTTATCAAGGGTCAAATTTCGAGTTTATAAAAACTAATTTTTGAGTTAAAAACGACCAATTGAATTTCTACAAAAAAACCTTGATTTGCCAGATGCCACCAAACAACTCCAAATTGATCCCAGGACGTCCACCATACCCTAAAACAGCAATTCGTCAGGTTTAAAGTGGAGAATAGTAGAATTTGAATTCTTAAAGGGCCAGTATATGATATATTTTGAAATTGGAATTTTTTAAAAAACACAAATTGAATTTTAACTATTCCCTAGTTGAATTACACTAAAATAAACTGGAAATTTTGAATTCTTGAATCTGCCCCTAAATAAACCCGATAGGCTGGTTTTGCTTCCACTGATTCCAGAAACAAAAAGGAGTAATATGCAGGGTCAAAGGTCTAAACTGAATATGGAGAAAGAATTCAAATGTTGCTCGTTACTGTTTTGCAGCAAACATTTGCCTGCAATGAGAGATTTTCATACTAGAATTTTAATCTGTGCTTTGTTTTACCAGAGAAATCATCTGAAAATAAGTAGAAAGTTCTCAGTGTTCACTTTGAGGGTAGGACTTCATGGTGCGCGTGGACCGACACGTCGCAATGCGACTAAACGCATGCGACGTGTCGGATGTTTTACAGAAACATTTAGGGACCCATTTACTAATAATCAAATTTGTTTTTTCCAGGAATCTTGAAAAATTAGTTTTCGTAAATTTCTAAAAAGCTCTAAAAGTTTGAGATTTATTAAGTAAAAAAAACACGAAAACCTCTAGGACAAAGCTCCGTCTAGTGAAAGTTCCTATAAAAGTCAATGGAAGCTGCTTTTATCTGATTAGATCAATTTGGACTTTTAGAGGTTTGCGTAATTTTTTTCACTAGGGATTGTCCGAAGAACTCAAATTTTTCGAGGTTTTCAAGGTATTCATATTTTTTAGCACATCGTTCAGCACTTTTTCCCATTTGTGCTTTTTATATTTGGATCTTTTAATAAATTCCATGACAATTGCGGTTTTAGTTTGTGAGTTTAGTCATGGTCAAATACCTCTAAAACCACTAAAATCTACCTTTAATAGTTTCTCCATGTTTATCAACATTCAAATCTGACCAATGTCACCAGGTACATAATATTGTGAATATGTGGAATCGGTGAAGAAAATGTCACAATTAAAATTGCCGAGTGCTGTTCTGTTGTGCAGAATCCCCTGATATATTATGGAATAATGTACCTAATATTTTAAAATAAGGATATTACTAGTTTCCAAGGAGTTCCATGACCATATAAAGGCACATGGTCACCTTAGAGGTAACTTCTAATATTACAACAGGAAGTGCATTCATTATTATAATACACAAGTTTCAGTGAGTCATGCGACACAAGATAAATTGTTGAGCAGTGATTATAACTGATGACATCAGTAAACACCATTTATAAGGCTATAATTTAGAGAATAGTCAAAGCTCTTGTGTATTACATAGATATATAATTACAAACTATAAAATACATAAAGATTTGTTTGCATATAACTAGTAGCACTAGATTATGCCCTATGATTATTCATGAGGGAGTTTAAATATCTTTAAAAAAAATGCATAGATTACACAATAAATATTCCGTTACAGTGTATTAAGATACAAAATCAAATTTATTTATGCTGTTTTGCCTTGCTTTATTTATAGCATGTATTCCTTTGTCTGTATATAAAGGGAAAATGTATGAAAACATGGGTTTCATTAATAAATTAAACAAATATTCAGCACAACCCAACAAACTTAAAAAGACTTACTGTTGTTCTGCATGGAAATTCCCAAAAGTACCTGGGGAGTACAGAGCATATTTTTAAATAATAAATTAGATCTATAAAAAAACAATGAGAACTGTCAGTTATTTCCAGGAATTGTTTATACTTTCTTTTTATTAGAATAGTTAGAAATATACTGGCTTATCAATGTATGCAGATCTATATTAATGAACCATTACCGATGTGTTCATGTTGTATCTTGCTCTGTCAGGAGCTTGAATACACAGTATGCCTCTGCAATTTTCAATAAATGTGGATGGTAACAAAAAGGATTTAAAACATGAGCTTAAGGCCATGATGGTAGTCCTTCTAGCGGAGCTGCTCCCTTATCTGATGGACGTGACACATCTGATCATTTTAAATGTAAATTTTCTGCATGTCTGTCAACCTTCCTAAAAGAATCACTAGAGAGGAATAAAAGAAATCAAAAAAAGAAAATTGAACTCTATGGTATAGATACCCAGTAATGGATTGTATTTTTCTGAATCCCTTCATTGGTTGAAATTTCATTTATATAATAATATTGGACCAGCATAAAGTGATTGAATGCAAATGGCAACTTTAGGTTGCATGCAGTTCATATATTACGATAACCAGTTCAATCACCAAGGAGAATAAGAACTATTCTGAATGGAATTATACAGCTTTAGACATTAGAATTAATCTCACCCAAATATGTAAAGGTTTCTGATGTTAAAAATCTAGCTATTTCAATACATATTGGCCTATGACATTGTTCATGTAGTAAATAATAAAAAAAACCCAGAGTGTCTTCCTTTTGGGAAAGGAGATGAGTTATGTTGGTCCCTTAAGGGTCAGGGAGATTAAATAGTATCACATAGAATGAATAATAATAAATCAGTAAATTTATATAAACAAATACAAGAGGTCCTCTGCACTCAACCCATTACCTATTTTTTTAATACATAAAAAAATAAAGCTGGCTATCAAGTTTTTCGAACTATTGTTCGGTACCATCTCCAGACCTGCCACTATTCAGATCAAATAAAGTAGTAAAAGAACAGATCAAACGATGTTCTGCCCCTGACAGCAATCCTATGAAAGTTCTGTCCGACAAAAGCTGGTGACAGTCTCCTACTGATATCGTCACATCGGCAATACATGCAGAGATATTATCGTTAGCCGACAGAATTTTTTTAACCTGTGCGATCAAATGAATGACCGATCTACATGGCACGAAAAATGTCTGGACACTCCACACACGGGCCGAAAATTATAAGAAACGGAGATTCATACGATCAAATTTTTGCGTCTATGCCCAGCTTTAAGCTACCACAAATGCTTTACCCTTTAAACAAAACAGGGATTGTTTGTCCATATATTGCAATATATTTAAGCTGGCCAACTATGTCCATGTTGTAGCTGGCAACCTTTCCAACTATAGTCAGGTGATCTATGTAATAATTGTTTCTTGTGTCATGTTGGATCTCGACCATAGCTTGCTTAGCCACATAAAATCTATGGCCTTTTGAATAGGTAGGAGAGATTTATGCACATGCGCCTGTTCAACCAGCAATGATAAATGATCACAGATAAACACATGGATGAAAGGCAACCCCGGAATAAATATCAGACTTGATTACTCAGTAATTATAGTGTTTCCTTTGTGTGTTGCAACCACACGAACTGATTTGTGCCCATTTTTGTACCATTGGGGCAATCATGGAGGTTTTCTAACAGGTGCACCCAATTACTTTAAAAGTCTGAGGAAAATGCTGTACTGTGGGTAAACATAGCCCACTACCTAAGATTTCCTGAAGACCCCATGGATACCACCATATATGGTTTCTTCAAGACAGACAATCAGATAATGTTTGACTGTAATTTTCTTTTATAGGGGTTGTACAACAATAGGAGAGCCATGGAAAAGTATAAAGGAAATCTGCATACAATTCAGTTTGTGCAAGTAGGAGCACCTTTAATTACCATGTGCTTAAGCAGGTCTATAATGCAGGACACACCACAAAGCTTGCTACACCTTGCTACACCTTGCTACCCCTTCTAGAAGACAAATATTCAAGTTTGCAACACTTTGCTCCCCCTTCTAAGAAGACAAACAACCAAGTTTTGCCAGTGCAGGGCAATACTATATTATTTGTTCATTACTTACTGTTACTTTAACAATTGGAACATGCTTTTCTCCTTCATGATTGTTGAAAGTGTCGGCTGTTTGATGCTGGTTTTCGTTTGATAAAATTTGAGTTTTCCGTTCAGTGATCTGAATAAATTGAGTTTTTTCTAGCGTAAATTCAAAAAAGTTGCATGATAGAAATTTTCACACAATTTTGATGCAACTTTTCCTGCACTGACAATTTTCAAGCCAAATTGTTAGTAAAATAAGCCAGATCGTGGACGGGAGTCTGGTCCAATTTTTTTTAAAAAAATCAAGTTTTAATAAATAGCCCCCCATAGTGTACTGATTGCAACATTCCACATTACCACCACTTTGGGTTCTATTACTTTCACCCTATACTAACATCTCACAGTGGGGGGAGGTCCATTTACAAAGGTCGAATGTGAATTTTTTTTTTCTCTAATAACTTTGAATATACTCGAAATTCAAATGGGAAGTTATTTAAAAAGAAATTTGAACGTCTAAAACGAGAACCAATATTACCGACTCAGAAATTTGAATTGAATTTGAATCTAATTCGACTAAACTCGAATGTCAGGAAAGCTATTAACATCTTCAAATGGGTCACTGAACCTCTGCCATTGACTTATACATGAACTTGGCAGGTTTTAGGTGGCGAATAGTTGAATTTGAATTCTTTCCATCGTCAAGGTTTGGATTATTCCCAATCTGAATTTGTGCATTTTTACCAAATATACAAATCGAAAATTCAAATTCGACTTTACTTTTTGACCCTTAATAAATCTGCCCCATAATGTTACTGTGGGGTTCTGGAATATATGAATCAAAAGTTGTAACTGTATCTGTATACAGGTATGGGATCCATTATCCGGAAACCCTTTAGCCAGAAAGCTCTGCTCCATTTTAATCAAAAAATTCAATTTTTCTCTGAAATAGTAAAAGAGTACCTTGTACTTGTAGTAGTAAACGAGTAATTTGTACTTGATCACACCTAAGATATACCTAATACTTATTGTCGACAAAACTGGATTTTTATTAATGTTTAAATAAATTTTTTTTCATAGACTTAAAGAATAGAGATCCAAATTACAGAAAGCTCACTTATCTGTAAACTATGATTGTGGGGGGGTTTTTGTACTGTTAGGTGGTCTTGTGGCACATAATACGCATTCGGGGGTTTTGTTCACAGAAGGCAGACCAGCAGCAGAGAAAATTCATAGGCACTTTTTTACTTGGGGTCCGCACATGCCAGCTGCTTTGGTTTATCTATACGTATTGGGTATAGAACTGTTCCGTAGACCAGTGGTGCCAATATTTAGGGTGTTTTCCAGTTGTATGTAAGAAATTGGGTGAGATAAATGTGGCCTATTGCAATATTTGTAGGCGATTTTCAAAAATGTTGTTAACACTGCTGTCTTTAGCGTAGTTTTGCAGTTGAGTAGTTTGGAGTAAAAATACATAATTAACCATTTTGGATTTGTCAAAATATGTACTTTACAAAGAAATGAGGTTTTCATGAGTCAACATAATTTTTGTACCTTTTATCCCACATAAAAATGACAGTAATGTATAAAATTATAAATTAGTGTAAATGTAAGCCATCAAATAAGTATTCACAAGGTAGATTCTGTGGTCTTTACATGCCATGTACTTCAAAAGACCCTAGTACGGTTCAGCGGACCCCAGGCTTTCATATTTGTGGTGACTTATCTTGATACCTAATAGTATGTGGAAAATACGTTTTGAGGTGAATTTTGGAAATGTCACCAAAATCACCAAATTTAGGAAAGATTTTGCGGCTTGGTGCTTTGGCATAGAAAGACATGCATATCCAATTTGGATTTGAGGGAATGTATACTTTCCGAAAATATATGGTTTTCTAAGGTGAACGTACTTTTTTTCTACCTTTGCCCCCACCCCCAAAATGATAAAAATGTGTTAATTTTGCAGTATCTGAAATTACAGACCATTTGGGGGGGTCTTGATTTTGGGGCCCCTATATGCCATGTGCTTAGGTAAACCTATAAATATTAGACATAAAACTGTTCAGAGGACCCCAGGCTTTCATACTTGGGGTGATTTGTCTTGATACCTAAGAGTATGTGAGAAATAAGATGCTGCAGGGTGGAAGTTTTGAGCGGAGTTTTGGAAATTTTATCACAGGTTTGCGGCTTGGTGCTTTGGAGTAGAAATATATGTGTAGGGCCCTATAGGGATACAGGCCCTAAAGAGTTAATCTTTTCACCATTTCCTTGGGTTATTGGGTAGAATCCCTGTTACAGAATAACCTTTACAGTGATAGGCTGAGAGATTTGATGACACTGCTCTGACTCACTCCTATATAGTGTGTGCAGTGAGTGGCCTCTTCCTCTTTTGCCTCTGGATGTGATTCCAGCTGTGCTCAGGGGGACTGAGTGCAATAGGCCCAGAAGAAGTCATGTGTCCAAGTCGGGGACCAGGAAACCCCGTGAATGAGGAACAGATATACTAGGGCAGACTTGTCATAGTCTCTCTAGGAGAGAAAGGCAGTAAGGTTAGAGAGAAAGAGCAGCTGAAGCTCCAACAAGGATTTGCAGAAAGGGAGTTGCTTCCCAGAGGCTCTGTGTTGCCTCCAGTCAGGGACCTCAGTGAAGAGGGACTGTAGGGTAGAAGCTGCTTTCCTGACAACTTCCAGGAGGGAAAGGTTGTACTGCATTTGCCTGTGTACTCTCTGTGTGAGCCTGCCTTGTTCTGTGTGAACTCTCAATATGCTGTTTTCCTCAACTCCTGCGTGAGTATTAAATCTGTGGTCATTTGCCCTTTTTGGCATAATAAACCGTTCCTGATTGTTAAGAACCTCCTGGCGCCCAAGTTGTTTTTGTGTGCACAGTAGCCTGGGGGGAATGTAGTTGCACTACAGCATAGAGGGAACACTTCCACTTAGCGAAGGCCCTGCCCTGGGTGTAAGTCGCGTGTAACCCATGCTCTAGTGTTCTAGCTGGTGAATTAACCCCGAGTGGCCCAAATAGGTGTTACACATGCATATCCAATTTGGATTCGGGGGAATGTGTACTTTCCTAAAAATGGTTTTCTGGGGTGAACATACTTTTTTTCTACATTTTTTACTTCCCCTCCCAACATGATGTAAATGTGTTGATTTTGCAGTATCTGGAATTATAGAACTGATAGCTTGAATGGGGTGTCAATATTTTAGGGCCCCTATGTCCAACATGCTTAGGTAAACCTATACATATTGGGCATCAAACTGTTCAGTGGACTTAGTGTGTTTTACATTGGTACCTAATGATGTGTGGGAGATATGATGCTGTAGATTGGAAGCTTTGAGGTAATTTTTCAAAACAATTCACCAATTTGTATAATTTTTTTTTATAAATTTAGGAAAGAATTGCAACTTGGTAGTTTGGAGAACATATATATATTTACCTATTTTTGATTTGCCAGAATCTGCTCTTTCTAATAATGTGTAGTTTTCTTGGGTAAACCTAGGGGCACATTAATTAGCTTGAGTGAAGGATTAGAATGAAAAAAACTTTTTTTTGCCTACTTCGACCATCGAATTGGCTACTTCGACCTTTGACTACGACTTCGACTTCGAATCGAACGATTCGAACAAAAATCATTCGACTATTCACCATTCGATAGTCAAAGTACTGTCTCTTTAAAAAAAACTTTGACTACCTACTTCGCCACCTAAAACCTACCGAGCACCAATGTTAGCCTATGGGGACCTTCCCCATAGGCTTTCTAAGCAATTTCTGATCGAAGGAAAATCGTTCAATCGATAGATTAAAATCCTTCGAATCGCTTGATTCAAAGGATTTATTCGTTCGATCAAACGATTTTTCCTTCGATCATTCGATAGAACTAAATGCGGTAAATCCTTTGACTTCGATTATCGAAGTCGAAGGATTTTACTTTGATGGACGAAAATCGAGGGTTAATTAACCGTCGATATTCGACCCATAGTAAATGTGCCCCCTACTGCTAGTGGAATGTTTGCCCTTGAAATCAGAAGTATGATGTTTTGAGGAGCAGTGCTTTGGAATTTCTTAAATTCTTTATTTATAAATTTTATTGGGGGATGGGTACAGAAAATAAAGAAGGGGGGTAGTTGAGCATGCAATCCATATATTGCTGATTATAACATCAATTTAAATTATCGATAACATTCTTAGCATCAAACCATTTTTCTTTACACATAAATTCTGTGTGGCCTAGCATAACCTTTACAGAAAATAATAATTATAACATTTCCAGAATGAGTTCATTTGTCTCCCCGTCAAATCATTCTCAATATAGAAACTCTTATTCCCTAAGGCGTTAATGTCTTGATAAAGTTCACCCAGGGTGACCATATATCCCAGTACTTCTCACTTTGGTTATGAAGTAAAAATGTAATTTCTTCCATCTGTCTTATTTCCTCTGTTTTTGTCAGCCACTCACTTAATGTTGGGGATTCTGCCGATTTCCATTGTTTAGGAATTATTGCCTTGCAGATTGTAATTGATGCAAGGTAAGTGGATCTGTTATTACTTTCTTTGTCTCATAGCACAGATTTAGAATTATACCACTTAGGTTAACTGTCCTAATCCTATTCTGAGTTATCTTTCCTATGGCATCCGTTATGTTTTCCCAATATTGCTACAGAGAGGGGCATGTTAACCAAATATGTGTATTGTTACATTCAGCTCCCTTAATTATTAGGGTATATTCTTTTAAGTTTCATTGGAGTGTGATGCCACCTCATGAGCATTTTGTATGACGCTTCCCATGTTTTAGCTGCTTTAGAGGTCCTATAAATAGATTAAATAACGTTTTTCCACATATCTTCTGATATCTCGATCTTCAACTCTTTTCCCTATTCCCTGCGCTGTGAGTCAAAGCTAGGGGTATAGTGCTCCAGTAAAAGCTTGTATATTTTGGATAGAGGTTTAATAATTTCTTTCTGATCCATAATAATTGATTCCCATAGGGTTTCTGTTCTATCCCAATCTGTATTTAATCTGGCATGTATATACCCTTGTAGTTGGATATAACCCCAGCTATCTCTAGGGTATTTTGCATTTCTGCCAAGGGAATCATTTTTTAATTTCTGATTAGATCTCTTATTTGTGTAGTTTTAGTTCCCCATTTCTCCCATCTACTTAAAGCCCTGCATTCCATACTCGGTTGGAAATCCGGGTTTTGTATTAAGGGTTGCAAAATATATGGGGCTTTTGTTAGTCCATATTCTATCTTGATTTTATGCCAAATTCTCAGAGTGGTACCCACTAACGGGTGTTGTAGTAGTTTGGCTTGGTTTCTCAGTCTCTGTCCACAGATTATGTTCAATTGGAAACCCTACTATATCCCTCTCCAATTCGCACCAATCCCTTGATTTCTTCTTGTCACACCAGTCCAAAATTCGCACCAAATGGACCGCTACATAATACAAATACGGATCCGGGAGCCATACCCCCCTTTTTCTTTTGGTGCAATTAAAGTTTTATATTCTATTCTGGGGTTTCTCCCTTCCCAAACAAACCTAGATATCATTGTTTTAATTGAAGAGAAAAAGGATTGGGGTATTGCAGACAGTGCTTGAAAATAATATAGTAATTTTGGCATAAAAAACATCTTTATAACCTGTATTCTCCCCAGCCACAACAATACGAGTTTTTTCCAATTATCTATTAATTTCTGAAACATACTTATCAGGGGTAAATAGTTTTCTTTATATACTTTCCCTGTCTCAGCCATTAGTTTAATTCCTAGATAATTAATTGATACCTTTGCACATTTAAATGGGAAATTCTGTTCATGTGCTTTAATTCCATCTTCGGAAGTATTTATGTTCAAAATCCCGGACTTATTGTAGTTAACCTTAAAATAAGAGAGCTCTCCAAAAAGTTTCAATAAGTCCATTACTTTCGGGAGAGATAAATGTGGTTTTGTAATATACAATAGTAAGTCATCTGCAAAGGCCAGACATTTGTACTCTTTGCCCTTTGCTGATGTCTGGATCCTTCCTGCGACAATAAAGTTTCCATAACCAAAGTGAAAAGAACCGGTGAAAGCGGGCACTCCTGTCTTGTTCCATTAGATATTTGTACCATAGGTGATAATATCTCGTTGATTTTAATTCTGGCAGTCGGAGTCTCGTATAATGATAATATTCTATGTGTAATAGCTGAACCAAATCCAAAATCCAAAAACCAAATAATGTTTCCCTCAATAATGTTTCCCTCAAAAATGTCCAAGACACCCTATCAAAGGCCTTTTCCGCGTCCGTGGTTAGTATAATTAATGGAATATTTTTCTTTTTAGCCAAATTGATCAATGAGTAATTTACCGTAATTTGAGCCTCTTGGGCTTGAGGATGGAATGTATCTGTCTCGGAAATACTATTTTTAAAGGTTTTATAAAATGCTGCTGTGTATCCATCCGGGCCGGGGCTTTTTCCTACGGGTAGAGCTTCTATGCATTCATCTATTTTCTTCTTCTCAAAAGGGACATCAAGGGTTTGAATAGTTTCTCTTGTTAAATTCTTAATTCCAGATTCTTTAATAAACGTATTCATTTTCTTTGTATTTTCTTCTCCTAAGGGTGAAGTTTTTAATTTATACAATGTTTGGTAGTAATCCTGAAAAGCTTCAGCTATGACCTTAGTATCGTATTGAGTTCTATTGAGTTTGTCTTTTATGAATATGATGTGTGTTTTTGGTTCAATTTTTTTATTGTTCTTGCAAAGTGTTTATTGCACTTAACCCCCAACTCATAATACTTCTGTTTAGTACTTAGCTAAGCTTTTTGTACTCTATCATTCAATAATGCCTTAAGTTGGAGTCTTTTACTTTCTAAGGCTACCAAAGTTTTTTGAGCCAGACTCTCTTTATGGGTTTGCTCTAATTTAGCTATTTCTCTTAAGAGATTAACCCCTTCCTTTTCTCTTGCTTTCTTTAGGTTGCTTCCCAAAGCAATCAGCTTCCCTCTGAGGACACATTTCAACGTTTCCCATAAAGTCCCAGCCGAAATATCTATTGTATTGTTATTCTTTAAAATACTTTCTATCAATCCCTGTATCTGCCTTTTGTTTATTTCTTTATGAAGCATTATTATTATTATTATTATTTACATGTATTTATATAGCTCTAACATATTGCGTAGCACTGTATAAATTCATTCATTCGTCGTGTTAACTCTGTTTTTAATGTTTTGGGGATTAAGGATTCTACTGACACTGTGGAGTGATCTGATAAAATTGTGTTCCCTATTTCTCCATTAGTAAACAATCTCAGCCAGTGTTGTGAAATAAATATGTAATTGATTCGTGATTCGGTGCTTTGGAATTTTGGTAGTGTATTGCTTAGAGATTTTGATCTATACAAGTGAGAAATCTCCATAAAACTATATATATATATATATATATATATATATATATATATATATATGTATATTGTATTGGCACATTCAGAAGACATAGAACTTTCAAAATCAGCTGTGTTCTTGTACATAAAATAAATTATGTTTCTGATATATGTGATTGTACTATGTGAAACATGATTTTTTTCATTTTATTAGACACTTAGAAGCCTATATTTTTTTACAGAAGTGGAATTACACCAACATTCTAGCATATGTTGAAAGCTCAGGTTGTCCTGTTTTTCTGGGTAAATTAACCCCCCCCCTCCCAGGAAAGACCCTTAAAGTGAAAGAGTATAACATTTTCAAAAATGGTCTGGCAATAAAAGTACCAAATCGTCCAAATCGGCTGGCAATGAAAGGGTTAAATAAATGTTTCAATGTCTTTTCCCTTGGTAGGGAGGGCCCACAAATAACAAAAAAAATATACTCTGAAATATGAATATCAAATCTTTACCTATTTTACTAAAAGCCATAAATTAAACAAGTATGTGTATATATTCGGCATAAATAAAATGTATCCGGATTATATTGCATTTTACGGTATAATTCTAACAGAATTATGTTAAAATTGTATATCTTATCCTAAGCAAGACTTCAGAAGAAAGCAACAAGGGAATACGAATAAATAATAGTTGAAGTTTTGAAAATAAGAAAGGCTTTAATCCCAGTGTATCTAAACTTTTGGATTCTTGAATGTGTTCCTCTAAAATTGCCATTTTTAAAGCCAAGGCTGCATATGCTTGTTAGTGAGGTCTTGTCCCAGACAGACCAATTATTTCAGAAAGATGTAAGTGAGGATACATGTGATGTTAAAAAAGATATATCCTGCAGAATATGACTTGTGGAAAGGTCACTGATATTGGAGAATAGGACAGATATCTCTGTGAATTAAACGCTGTACTTTCAGCTGATTGGCACCATTTCAAAGGTTTAAGAGGAGGATGCATGTTGAAAGAAACATAGGCTGTTGATGTTTGGTAGAATCCACTGAGTTTAAAAATTTGAAAACTATTTTAGAAAGGTCCAAAATGATATCTAATGTATTTGTGACAATACCAACATTACATATAACCATATACTAAATATCACCTGATGCCAGTTATTGTACATTATAATTAACCCAATCATTTAAAAAATGTTTAAAGGAAAATTAATTTATCCTATATAGACAACTTGTGCTAATCGCAATTCAATGTCTTAAAAGGACAGATGTAAATAGTGCATTTATACTCATTTGGAGAATTTTAAAAGCAGAGCTAATGGTCAGTTGTTCTCTCTATAAAATAAATAAATCTATTTTCTTCATTAGGGATGATTTTGCAAAGTAGGAGTATGATTTGTTTTTGTTTTTTGCATGGGGAGGCCACCAATAGAAGGTTTTCTACTGTAGAATGTATAACTATATATGAAATGATAGCAGATGGTCTCTTGTTAAGGAAGCTAACACTCACTATATCTTCATTGTTCTCCAGCTATGTGATTTGGTCATTTACCAGACACTGCGCATGCACCTGTTGCACCCAAAAATAATCAGTTTGCCAATGCAATCTCATTAAAGCTAAAAAAGAAAACCAAAGCATTTGATTAGCTGACCGCTTTATGGGTAGAAGTCTCTGTACATCCACAGAATTATCTCGTACCGAGCTAAAAAAGGTAACCTCCAGAACTGTGGGAAATCCCCTTTAATGTAATATGTGCACTGAGGGTTTACCATCTAGGGGTGTTATTGGAATACCATAGTTTATTATTCTTGTTGGATTCTACTTTATGAAGGGGATGGATGATGCTGAGTGGCTTGAGGCAAGAGGCCAGACACATTAACAATCAGGACACAGGATGCTTTGAAGGAGGACTTGTAGTAAGTGACTTGTAGTAGGTATCATACCTATAATACGGCAGCTTTCCAAGTTTGTGGGGGAAAAAATGCAGACGCAGAAGAAAAATGCAGACAAAACTCATGCAACTTATATTTCTCGAATGTTAGCTTATTTAAGAAAAAAACGTGACAATATATTCCGTGCACATTTTTCGGGGGAAAAAAGTCGCAATGAGAATGCTATTGTCGCATTCTCCCATAGAGAATATTCCAACTGTTTTTACTTGCCCAGTTTTGTTGACAAATTTTTGTGTATTTTTCCTTTTACAAATGCAATAAATTATTCGAGGTTGCAGAATATACTTGCAAGTTTTTTTCTGTGTCCGAGTTTCTTGCTCGGCATTTTTCTCAAATCAAGAAAAAACGCCAACTCAATTTTTTGATAAATCGGCCACTTAGAGTATGAGACAAACTGGGTAGCTAGTAAGAAGAAATGTATTCTCCAACAAGGATTATAGTGTACATTCATTTCAAAGCTGACACTTGCCTGACTGTAGGGAATCCAGTGGGCAAGTATAGAAAATGCAAGGGGTTGGACATGCTGTAGTATATGTAATACAAACAGAAGCTGTTATGCAACTCTGATGACCAAATATAGTGAACAGTTAGCTAAGTTAATTAGCTGTATCCTTCACTATTTTTAGTTTTCAATAAACTCATAAGGGCTCTCAATGCACCACACAGTAAGCAGAGTGCAGAAAACACCAACACTGGACATTTTTTGCCTTTTGGCCCAGTACGTTTTGGAGCACAAAGACCCATGGATGCACTTTTAATCGAGTACGGCCTGCATTAGGCCATGCTTGATTCAAATGAGCCAAGAGAAGCCATTTAGGCTTCTTCCCCTAATGCCTAACCTCACACATCATTATTTTTGATCCAGTGTTTAGTGCAGATCACAGTGTGCATGGGAACTGCAAGACATCTAGTACTGAATTTATTCCTTGTGGCACTTCAGTAGTCTTGTTCCTCCACTACAGGGGAGAGTAGATACACTTAGGGGGATGTTTATTAAAACTTGTTTTTTTTCTAATTTTTCATTTAAAAAAAATCAACCAACCAGAAATGCCCTTAATTTATTAAAAAATCTAAACAAAAAAAGCATGTGTGGGAAAACAAAAACAAAACCAGCACCAAAATGTCTGAAACCCTCGAAGATCAAGAAGGCAAGAAACTTCTTCCAATTTTTAGGTTCTAGCTGGAGTATTTTCAGATTTGGCTTTGTCGCAGTTTTGTCACATAATAATTGCCGAAAAAGCTGTGCTTTTTTTTTTTTTTTACAACTTTTTAAGATTTTTTGTAACAAAAAGCATGACACAAAAAATTTGACCTTTAAAGGAACAGTAACATCAAAACATTAAAGCATTTTATAGGAATAATAATATAGTGTAGTGTTGCCCTGCACTGGTAAAACTAGTGTGTTTGCTTCAGAAACAAAACTATTGTTTATATAAACAAGCTGCTGTGTAGGCATGGGGGCAGCCATTCAACAACAGGATACACAATAGATAACAGATAAGGTCTGAAGAATCCCAATGCATACTACGAAGCTTATCTATTATCTGCTGTGTCTCCTGTGCCTTTTCCCCTTTTTCACCGTGGAATGTCTGCTCCCATGGCTACACAGCAGATTGTTTATATAAAATATATGAAGCAAACACATGAGTTTTACCAATGCAGCACAACACATATAACACATGTTATATTTTCATTACTTTAAAGCACTTTAGGTTTTTTTGGTGTTACTGTTCCTTTCATAAATGGGCCCCTATGACTGTGTGCCTCCACCCAGGGTCATGACAGACTAAGCTGTAATACCCCCTCCCTAGGAACTTCACTGATCTGCAATCACATTTATAGAGGAAAAGTTGATGGATTTATTTTGAGGAAGGGTTGCTATCTGGTTGTTATTTCACCAGACAATGCAGTAGCCGGTAAGTTTTTCCCTGATTCGTCATGGGAAATCTTGCTATTGTCGGCCCTTTTACAGATGCTCCTATAGACTGTAGATTTGCTATAACCTTGATAGACTATTACAGACAATGGCCTGAAATTGCATTTGTTTCTCATATAACATCAGCTACAGTAATAACATTTCTGTCTACAGTCTTCAGCAGAGAAGGTAATCCAAAGGAGTTAATATCAGAAAACAGACCACCGTTTGTCTCATCTGAGTTTGAATCCTTTCTGAGAGAGAGGAATATTGTGCATATGAAATCTTCAGTGTATTACACACAAACAAATGGAGAAATTGAGCGATTCAACAGAAGTCTGAAAGAAGCAATACAGACAGCAAATCTTACTGGGAAATCTTGGAAAGTATTTACAACAGAGTTCCTACATAACTACAGAGCAACGTGCCATGCAACAACCCAATCATCTCCTGCCGAATTATTACATGGCAGACAGATGCGCACTAAGTTCCATGTTGCAGAAATCAAACTTCCACAAAATACTGTGCCTACAAAATCATCTACTGCTGACATTGTGAAATGTCACCAATCCAAATGCAAGGCTTATACTGACAGAAAATGTGGTGCAAGAGAAGTACACTTTCAGCCTGGGTCTTTAGTAAGTATTAAGAAACCAGGAATACTGAAACAAGGACAATATAAATTTACTACACCACTTGAAGTGAGACGCCAGCGAGGACCATACACATATGAACTGTCTGATGGACGCATAAGGAATGCAAGTCGTCTTGCTCCTGTTAGATATGACTTTGGAGAAGCTCCATTTGATGAAGGACATTTTCCTACTCCTGATGTCAACTGCAAAAGGCCTGAAGAAAGTGAACCTTTAAGGCGTTCTGAGAGAATCAGAAAACTACCTGCATGGACCAAGGACTTTGTTATGTGAAGAATGTATAATATTGTTTTAAAATGCATACTGTTTAATTGTTGCTGTTTATTATAGTTGTCCAAATGCTTTCCTACTATAGGGGAAATATGTGGTGTTTATACAAATGGCCTGTAGATGTCACTGTGCCCAGACTTATCTGTGCATACTTCCTGTCAGCTTAAAAGTAAAAGTGAAAGTTACTGTTGTGTAATGGCTGCATGAGAGCCTGTCATACTCTTCTCATCATCGGCTACCCAAAACATAACACTATGTATTTGAAAATGCTCAAGAACTTAAACATATTTATACATAAAGTATTCTCAGAAATATTAGAACATATGTTTTATTTTGCTTTCAAAAGATAAATGGTTAGCATGAACACTCCTTTTGTTCAAGACTCATCGAATAGAGGGATGGCCCAGGCGCTTCAGCCCCATGCTCTCAGCTCAAAAGAGCAAACATAAACCATATAGCAACAAAAACAGGAGGGTGTAGGGGACACTGGAGGCCAAACCAAGTCAGACCAAACATTTAAAAGAAGGAGAATAATTAATTGAACAATCATCACAAGCCTCATGAATTTCCTGTCCAGGTGATACTTAATCATAGCCTTTATTTTGCTTCCCTGGTCTGGGGTCTTAATTTAAAGCAACACTATTGTATATACAGTAAAGGTTTATTATATATGTATAATATGTATATGTATTATATTATTTTTTTCCACAGCATTTGAGGT